>NW_005871126.1:1347129-1419710 GCF_000147115.1 Myotis lucifugus
TATATATATATATATAATATATATATATACACACCACATATACATATATTTTCCATACTGGTATAATATGTATTCCATGAGGAATAGAGCACACACTCATCTGGTCTGGTCTTGATTTATAAGCATCTTGGCATTTTAGCATTTTAATGTATTGTAGCATATACTAGTATACCCATTAAGGATTTCAAATGACTTGTATGAGGTATAGAAAATAATTGAAATAGCAAAGTAAAACACTAATAAAGTAAAACATTTATTGTAGGAATAAAATAAAATGTTATAAATATGAAAGATCTTTGACATCCCCTAAATGAATGATGTAAAATATTTTACTCCTTTAATTTTACCCTTAAAATAAGAAGAGTGCACCTCAGTCAGTCTAGGTGAAATAACTCATTTTTTATGCAAAAAAATTTGTTGTGTTACCTTTTGATTACATATGATTCAAGAAAGTTCTTGCCTCATTTCTTCATTCCAAATAATTCTACATAGAGTTTATATAATGTGACCCATTAGCTAAAATTCCCTTTTCTGCGTTGCTGGCTGTGTCATTTTTAAGGCTCACTATTTTGTTGCAATGTCCTTTTTAAGAACCCAAGGAATACGTGTCTACCAAACCAAAAAGAAACAATAGAGGAGTCTCATCTTTCAACAGATTCAGAAATATAAACCCAATAAACTGGATAATGGTATTACTACAGTTGAAACACATCTGAGAACTGTGAAGTGGAAATAATGCCTGATTAAAGAACCTACGGGAAGCAAAGCAAATGCTGTTCATTTGCTCAGGTGGGGAAAGCCATGTAGACAGGAGAAACTCTGCTAATATTCTCTCTGGAGACATTACTGTCTTTGATTTTTTCTAAAAACTCTAAGTGGGTGATTACTGCGTGGGCTCTGGTAATGTGATGATACCCATGCCATTGAAATTATTAACTGCAGCAGAGAATTCTGAGATCTCAGAAGCATACAAGAGTGCTTACCTTAAGCTTCTATTGCGTGCACTTGGTGGGTATGTCCACAAAAGTTTATTTTGGCTAGTACAATTGCTTTTACAAAGCTTATTTGCCTGAAAATGCTCAGAGGTTTGCATTTGACTGTGAAATATCTGGGCTATATCTTCATTCTCTGCTCAACTTGGCTTCTTGTTAATAAAAGAGGATTGTATTCACTGCTCTGTGGTGATGGATATGCCTACAGGCGTCTTCTCCTCCTCTCCTGTACTTCTAATGAGATATTTTAGTTTTATTCTTATGTCTTAGGCCCCTAACAGAGAGGGGAGATTTTCTTTCTTTCTTTTTCTTTTAGCAAACTATTTTTAGGTAATAAAGCAAGATGGCCTATATACTATGCACTGTATGGAAGTAAGAATATTACCATATGAGAATTTATAGTGTGTTTTATAACTATATTGAGTTATGCCTGAATAATGGGTTTTGAGTCTTCATGCAAAAGTTTCCTAGTTGATTTTCTTGCCTCTCAATGGATGCCATAAATTGTAGTTCTTCAATGATTAGGGTCGTGTCTCATTGATCTTGTCCTCCTCACTCCCCCAATCTCACAACAGTTCTACAATTTTGAATGATTGTCTGAATGTTGTGCTGAACTTTGACATAAAAAGTCCTATTTCCTAAAAATCAAATTTCCAAGTCTGACTTTAGGATATTTAAAATCAATTGCACATTAGTATAACAAAAATTTTTAATTTTATGAATATATAAAAGGTAATATTCCTCACCTAGCCTGAAACCAGCAGTTATTGAAAATATACTTGATAAAGAATTTCAATTCCTAAATCTTGAAATTATATTGAAAATTTGGCTAATGCAAGCAGAAAGTTGTAAATAAAATATGTAGAGAATGTGCCTAGTCTGAACCCTTTTTATATGTGGAGTTAAAGACAGTGATAAAATAATGAGGTTTATATTCAAGATCATAATTTAAGTTTTCAATACATTTTTCCATGTTACTTACCTGTCCTTCAAAATGCCAGCATTCTCTTCACAGCCTGAATCTTCCTCTAAAAAAAGATAAGCATCTCATTGTGAGTTTGTGAATATTTTAATTCTTCTAAGGACATATTTCTTATAGCATAGTAGTTAAGAAGGTGGGCTGTGGCCTGACTGGCATGGCTCAGTGGTTGAGCATCGACCTGTGAACCAGGAGGTTGTGGTTCAATTCCCAGTCAGGGCACATGCCCAGGCAGCAGGCTCGATCCCCAGTGTAGAGCATGCAGGAGGCAGCCAAACAATGATTCTCTTCTATAATTGACTAGAGGCCTGGTGCACTAAATTCATGCACTAAGCATCTGGCATAGAAGGGCAGGTCCCAGCTGATCTCTGGGCCTTGGTCAGCACCTGGGCCCCTGGGGCCCCCAGGCCCACGCACGCCCCCCTCCGCCTGAGTCACAGTGCCCAAGTCCCCAAGTGAAGGTGTGGTGAGCATGGCCAGACACCACGGGCCAGGGTGCAGCGTGGGCCTCTGGGCCACCCAGCAGCGCCTCACAGAAGCTGAGTGGGCATCATGCTCTCTCCCGGCTGGCCTCTCAGACCAGCTGCTGCGTGAACCCACGGGGAGCCTGACCAGCCTCTGTGGTTCTAGCAACTGTGGCCCAGCGCACCTGAGAATGGGGGTCGGGAGGTGACTTCCCTGGCGCGTATGCCCTGGTGTCCTGGGGGAGGATAGCAGGGGAGTGAGAGCAAGCTTGGCAGACACCCTGCATTCTCACCACACCTCTGTCCCCCTCATCCCTGCCCCCAGGTAGTGGGAGAGAGGTCGCAGTGTGTTGCAGATGCCCGCCATGTTCCTTCACACCCTCTGGTGGTCAGCGCACGTCATAGTGAGTGGACGAACTCCTGGTCTCTCAGTTGAGCTCCTGATGGAACGATTGCCTGAGGGGACAATTCGCATATTAGGCTTTTATTATATAGGATGTTTATCTCTCTCTCTACCTCTCTGAAATCAATAAAAATATATATATTTTTAAAAAGAGGGTGGGCTGTGGAGCCAGATTACCTGGGTTTGAGTCCCAGTGTCTCACTTACTCTCTGAGTGACCTCAAACAAGTACCTTACTCTTTCTTATCCTTAGTTTCCTCAGCTGTAAAATAGGAAGAATAATAATTGTTGGAGGATTAAGTAAGTGAATATATATAATGTATTTATAATAGCGCCAGGCATATGCTAAATCAGTGATTCCCAAAGTGGGCGCTACCGCCCTCTGGTAGGCGCTGCAGCGATCCAGGGGGGCGGTGATGGCCACAGGTGCATTTGGGGGCAATGAGTAACTGCTATTAAAATTAAAAAAAAATAATTTCCAGGGGCTGAGTAATATTTTTTCTGGAAAGGGGGTGGTAGGCCAAGTAAGTTTGGGAACCACTGTGCTAAATGCTCAAGAAAGGTTATTACTATGATATAATAAAATGAAAACAAAAGACAATGCCCCCTCATGGAGAGATTTTTGGAATCATGTGGATAGAGACTCATTTGGAAAGGAAAAGGACTTCTTTTTTCCCCTCATCATTTGACAACTGATAGCCTTCCTCTCTTCTTTAGTGTTTGGGTTTGTAACTATTTAAAAAATGCTTTTACTCATTTCAGTGGAAGTTTGAGAGAGGAGATGGATCACATCAAAGGCCTGTGTGCTGTATAGATATATTCATTTATTTATTCATTCATTCAGAACATCTGCTTGTTATGCCTGCCATGTGCCAAACTGTTTCCAAAGATAGAGCTTTGAACTGAACGTATAAAAATCCCTGCCTTCATGAATCTTATAGGAAACTTGCTCTGTCATGAAGCTGAGGCAAAATGCAGTGGCCACACTATTACTGAGAGGAGTAAAGGAGACCCAGGCAGGAGGGATCCCAGGGACATGAAGGCCCTGACTGTGCTCCAACTCTACAGCTAAACAGACTCACCTCTCCCTCTGTCACCATCGTAAAGAGCAGCCTTCATCCTGCCCCAAGGGCCCAGAACCTACCCCGACACAGGCATGCTCTGCCCCTTCTTCTTCCTTTCATCTTAAACATTTCTTTTTGGTCTACTTCTTGTGGAAGCATAATGCTGAATTTGTTACTTAAACTAAAAACAAAAAACAAAAACAAATTCAACATTATCTGGAATTTTTTCCCAAAAGGTAATATAACTTTTTGTTGTCATAATTGATGTGTTAATCTTAGTTTATCACAACTTCTTTTGAACTACATTTTCTATTTTCAATACTTTATTTTGGTCATTTGTGACACACAGTATCTTTTATTTACTTTCTGTTTTGTTCAGTGACTTGGGGGTTACATATTCTATTAGTGGTTGCAGCAGTTCTCAACCTGTGGGTCACGAACAATGAAAATACATCCTGCATATCAGATATTTACATTGCTATTCATAACAGTAGCAAAATTACAGTTATGAAGTAGCAACGAAAATAATTTTATGGTTGGGGGTCACCACAACATGAGTAACTGTATTAAATGGTCGCGGCATTAGGAAGGTTGAGAACCACTGCTTAGGGTATTATACCATTTTCTCTTGTGTTAAAAATCAAGCACATACCTTCAATGTTTGAATTCTACCATTGGAAAATGGTAGAATCACCATGTTTCTACTCCCCTGACCTACTTCTAAATCTTTATCAATTTAGAACTGTATGCCCTATTAATTTTTTTAAAGACTTTTTTTATTTTTTATTTTTAGAGAGAGAAGAAGAGAGAGGTAAAGAGACAGGAACATCAATGTGAGAGTGAAAAATCGATGGGTTGCCTCCTGCATGCCCCCCACTGGGGATCAAGTCTGCAATTTAAGTCATGCTAAACAACAGGATTGGAAGAATGAATGGGGGGATTCCTGTTTTATTGTAGTGAACTATGTGACTTCCTTCGCAGTATATAAACCTTGGTAGCATAAGGATATGGCAATATCTGGGTTTATCCCTTTCTTTTAAAAAATGAGAGAAACCTTAAGCATTCAACACATATCTTAGTCTTACCTCTTTGGAAATAAAATTTAATATCAATATAAGTATTTTTGTGTGATTTTTTTAAAGCATACTTCTGCATCACTACAGAGTCAGATATTATAAGGGTTTATAAAAATATTCCAAAGAGAAAATTAACTTGAAATTTTGGTTTTACATTTTAAACCAAATGAAGGGGGATTTCAAGACAAATAGTTGTATTAAAGCAACACATAAACCATAGGTAAACATTTTTAGGCAAAACGATATGATAATAATAAAGGCAGTTTGCATCTCCCTCTCCTTGGAAACTTCTTTTATTCATTGCTACTGTTTCTTTAAAACTAGCTTTAATTAAGCCTTTGCCATATTCTGACAAGGGTGAAAGAGTTAAATGATTTTCCTTGCTACCCACTTTTTTAGTGTATATCTGAATTAACAGCTCCACTGCAGGGAGATGTGTGGAGGTAGAGAAATATCAAACTAAGCTTTTGCTCTCTGTGGATAATAAAAATTACCCACTTTCTCACAGATGTCAAATCTGGCAGATTTCCATAGAAAATTTGGATTGAATGTCAACTACCCAAATTATTTTAGTGTCTGCTGAAGTGTGGGCTTGGCAGGGATTTCAGCAGGAAAATAGGAAGTGGGTTTGAAAACATTAATAATATCTGAATACAACTTTTTAAGCTGATTGTTCCATAGATGAACCAAAGCATATATTGTCCCTGCAAACCAGAGCCCTCCAAGAAGTCCAGGTGGGCACATTGTTAATGTTTCGAATATGGGAGTTGAGACAAGAGCTTATTTAGGAAGAAGGATTTGCTCCCATGGATAGATCTTTGCCTTCTCCCTGAATAGTTTAGATTGGATAATTAACAACTAACATAGTCTAAATGGCACAAATACAGTGTACGCAATGAAGATACTTAAGTTTTATCAGCTATGAGTCATTTGGAGAAAGAGAGATTTGTTCAAAAGTGTACTGAGGTTTGGTTAGAAGAGCTGACTCCAGTACTGACGCCAGCATTCAGAAATCTCCATCTTTCCAGCCCTTCGTTCCCTCATCTGTAAACCAAAGGGGACATTTACATCAGATTTAGGGATACTTTCAGCATGTCTTTCATCTGTGTAGATAAGGAATAATTGAGATAACTCAATACTAGATAAATCCAGTTAGTTTCTCATGAGAAGAAATAGCTTCTTTGCTTGAGGAAGAAATTAAAATTGCAGTATATCAAGTAACATAAGATGAGCTCTGAGCAGATATGCAGTATCAAGAGGTTAGCTTAATCACATATACATTTTAAATTACTATAAATATACCTGTTGTTATTTATCAGAAGTACTCACCTTTCCTCTCCCACATACTATGTCATTTCAAAATTCACTCATTTAACAGATATTTATTGAGCACCGACTGTGCTCCAGATATTGTGTTCAATGCTAGGCAGTGAAGGAAAAAGACAAAAAACCTTGTCTTCATGAAGTTTACACTGTAATGGGGGACGGCAGATGATGACAGAACCAATGCAAACAGTGTGTACTATGTCAGAGTGATCAAAGGAGGAAAAGGAGACTGGGCGTGCATTGTGTATGTATATATGTTTGCATGGACACATTTTAAATAGGGTGGTGGTTAGGCCAGGCTTCACTGAGAAAGTGAAATTTGAGGTAACACCTCAGAAAGGTGAGGGAGGGAGTCATGCCAGTGTCTGCTTGAGGAGCATTCTGGGCAGAGGACACAGCGAACGCACTGTGCTGGACAGTGTAGGGAGGAGCACAGCACTGCTTCATGCCCTCATTCAAAAATCTTACTATCTGCCCGACTTCCTTCATTTTCTCATGAAGTTTACTACCAGCCAGTAGGGGTGGATAAGCATATAAATAAGAGCAACGGAACAAAAATGTGAGGAGTCCTGAGAGTTTCCTGAGGGTACAGTGAGCCCTCCAGTAGGCAGTTGTATATGGGAGGTGAGGAAAATACTACATCCCAACTCTGTTCCTACTCCAAATTGCATCATGGATTCCTCTTAATACTTTTTATCTTCGCAGATACTCAGGTTAAGGAGAGCTATTGTATGACTTTAAATATAGGGGTGGGCAAAAGGAGACTTATTGTTCCTATGGAAAAAGACATGTGGGTTGTGATTATTACAATGACCTTATTTAACTCTGTGTTTCATGTACTCACAAATGTAAACCTACTGTTGCCCATCCCTGGATATAAGGAATAACATGAATGTGATAGAGGAATTTTCTTCAGTTTTTTGTGGAAGAAAGTGAGGAAGTAACTGTCTAACAGGTACACACTCTGTGCCGGGTGCTGCACGAGGCACTTTACGCACGTGGTCTTACTCTGTTCACACCAGAGAACCACATGGGCCTCCTCGTCTTTGTTTTAGGGAAGATGAAACTTGGGCTCTGAGAAGGGAAGAGATTGTCCTCAATTACAGAGTGAATCAGTGGTTGTACCACGATTCAAAATGAGGTCTTCTTCCTAATTCTCAATGTGCATATCCGTATCTTCACACGTCCATGGCTACATCACCAAGTGGGGACTTGGAGATATTATGAGAGATAAAGGTGAAGATGGCGATAACACTTAGGATTATAGATTCTTGGGACTGGAATTGCCTGTGATAAAGTTTCTGCCTAACCTTGGGATGCTTGACTTAAAATTTTCTGACAAGTCTTCATAATAACAAACAGTTAATGCCAAATACTGAGCATCGTACCTAATAAACACACACACACACACACACACACACACACACTCTCTCTCTCTCTCTCTCTTTCTCTCTCTCTCTCTCTCTCTCTCTCTCTTGAGTGGCTGCTGTTATGATCTTTATATAAAGTGATCTCCTATGTAATCCTCACAACAAGGCTGTGAAGATTTTCTTGTCTTCAGTTGGGACAAGTTTAGCCATCTCATTCTGGAACCCTAATGCTTAGTAATCATGGGATTTATTTTAGTATCTACCAATCCACACAGTTGAGAATGTCCTTTTTAATATCCTATCTCAGTGGTTGGCAAACCGCGGGGCTCTCAAGCCACATGTGGCTCTTTGGCCCCTTGAGTGTGGCTCTTCCACAAAATACCACGTGCGGGCATGCACATACAGTGTGATTGAAACTTCGTGGCCCATGCGCAGAAGTCGTTTTTCGGCCTGGGCGAGTCTATTTTGAGGAAGTGGCATTAGAAGAAGTGGGGGGTGTCGGTCGGGCGATGGGAGACGTGGTGCAGGCGGGCCGTCGGGTACACAGCGCAGTGCGGGGGAGGCGAGCACTATTCATGCACCAGTTGAGTGAGCCAGTCAGTCAGCAGTCTCATGTGCAGTGGTTAGTGCTAGTCACGTCCGCAAATCGCACGCGGGTGACAAAAGATAGACGAAACAAGTATACAAGACGAGTGTGGATGGGAGAGTTGGAAGGGGTCGACCTCAGCGAACGTACCTCAATCAGATTGAGGACGTTTTTAGCAAAGGCCAGCTTAGGAGTACCCTAATTAAGTTAATAACAATGTACCTACCTATATAGTTTAAGTTTAAAAAATTTGGCTCTCAAAAGAAATTTCAATCGTTGTACTGTTGATATTTGGCTCTGTTGACTAATGAGTTTGCTGACCACTGTCCTATCTGAAATACATGTTCTCTATTATCATGAAAATGCATGCTTTTCTTCTTCTATAGATACAGGAAAAATTTATTCTGATAGTAGTATATTCTTGCGGATGTCTAGATTCTTCATTGAGGGGAAAGCACTGAGATTTTATTGGCCATGTCCTATCTGTTTCTAAATCAGGACTCATTACATACCCTCCCTCTTGGTCTTCCTGTTGTTTCTCTCAGTGAGTCTTTCCTTCCTGATTTCTTTATGCAATTTTCTAAGATGCCTCTGAAATATCATATCTAAGCTATGATATTGTTTTCTTCAAATGTGGCATTTAAATGTCATAAATAAATTATATAATACTAGAGGCCCAGTGCACAAAAATTTGTGCACTCGGGGGGAGTCCCTCAGCCTGGCCTGTGCCCTCTCACAGTCTGGGATCCCTCGGGGGATGACCACCTGCTGACTTAGGCCCGCTCCCTGGGGGATTGGGGATAAGCTGGGAGTCAGACATCCCTCTGGCAGCCTGGGAGCCTCGGGGGATGTCCACTTGCCAGCGGGGATCAGGCCTAAGCTGCAGTCGGACATCCTTAGCGCTGCTGAGGAGGCGGGAGAGGCTCCCACCACCACCGCTGTACTGGCAGCCGTCAGCCTGGCTTGTGGCTGAGCAGAGCTCCCCCATGTGGGAGCGCACTGACCACCAGAGGGCAGCTCCTTCATTGAGCGTTTGCCCCCTGGTGGTCAGTGTGTGTCATAGTGACCAATCATTCCCAGTCGTTCTGCTGTTAGGGTCAATTTGCATATTACCCTTTTATTATATAGGATAGAGACCTGCCTGGTGCATGGGTAGGGGCCGGCTGGTTTGCCCTGAAGGGTGTCCCAGATCAGGGTAGGAGTCCCACTGGGGTGCCTGGCCAGCCTGGGTGAGGGGCTGAGGGCTGTTTTCAGACTGGCCACACCCCTTCAGGGAGGGGGGTCCTGCTGGGGTGCCTGGCCAGTTTGGGTGAGTGGCTGACGGCTGTTTGCAGGCTGGCCACAGCCCCTTCAGGGTGGGGGTCCCCTCTGGGGTGCCTGGCCAGCCTGGGTGAGGGGCTGATGGCTGTTTGCAGGCTGGCCACAGCCCCTTCAGGGTGGGGGTACCTGCTGGGGTGCCTGGCCAGTCTGGGTGAGGGGCTGATGGCTGTTTGCAGGCTGGCCAAGCCCCCCAGTGGGACCCTTACCCCATGAGGTTGTGGGCAGCCTGGGTGAGGGGCTGATGGCTGTTTGCAGGCTGGCCACAGCCCCCAGCCACCCAAGCTCCCAGTGGAGGCTGGCTGGAAGCAGGTATCTGGGATTTATTTATCTTCTATAATTGAAACTTTGTTGCCTTGAGCGAAGGCCACAGCCCGCCAGGGCAGGCGGGAAGCTTGGCTTCCTCCATCGCTGGGGCCACCAAGCCTCTTGCTTCCTCCAGCTCTGTGGCTGCCTGCCGCCATCTTGGTTGGGTTAATTTGCATATAGTCGCTCTGATTGTCTTGTGGGCGTGGCTTGGGCATAGCAGAGGTTCCGTCAATTTGCATGTTTCTCTTTTATTAGATTAGATTATAATCATATCTTATATCTATGGATATGTAATATGTAACTTTAACATTTTCCATAGTACAAGTCCAGCTGTAAGCTTACATTTTTAATCTTCATAGTCAATAATTTTAGTGTGGATAACATTTTATTATGTTCAATTAATTCTATTTTAAGGGTTTTTTTTTCTCAACTTCATTTTTACAAATAATTATTAAAAACTGTTTGATGAGATTCAGTAACTTTTTAAAGGTTATACATTTATATGACTGCTAGAGCTAGCATTATCTTGCCTTTTAATCAGGGAAACAATATATCCATATCAACTATTTGTCACACATTGATATCTCAGATGTTTATTAATTTGTCGTTTGTATTTTATAAGGAGAGAGGAAGCAATTAATATTTGCATTGTCACATGTAAGAAATATGAGGCTATAAAAAGATTAAATAACATTTCCAGGTATAAAAGGTCCTAACTAAAGTAATAAGTAATCTTTATTGAATAATTCCCAGAAAATAGGCATTGTATTAAATAAGTCTTTGACATGTGTTAATTCACTGAAAGTTCACAATAACTTTATAAGCTAGGTTTTGTTAATATTCCCATTTTACACCAAAGAAACTGAGACACAGAGTTTAGGTAACATACCCAAAGACATTTAAAACATGTCATAAAATAAAGAGACTATCATGAAAAATGTGCATTATTTTAATTATGTTTTACCTTAAAGTAAGGGTATGTTAAAATTATCAATTTAGTTTTAGAGTGTATGTGCCAAAAAATTAATACAATTTGTATCTGGAGTTTTGAACTTGACTTCTGTCACTACTCCTTCATTAACTAATTCCATAACATATGTACTTCTATCCTAAAATTATATATTCTTATCTGTTTTATTTTACAACCTCACTAAACTGTTTTGAGAATGAATGAAAGAATTCATTTTACAGTTAGTACATTTATTAGAATGGTAAATAATTATTTGGAGGGCTTATTAAAGCAGATTAATGGGCTTCCCCTCATGGATTCTGAATCTGTAGGTTTATGAAGGTCTGTGAATATGCATAACAAGTTCTCAGATGGCACTGATGCTGTTGGACCTGAGACTAACCTTAGAGAAGCTCCACCTTATAAAACTGAATGAGGCTTAAGAAAGAAACAACTGACTTAACCACATAGGAGTAAACACGTTGTGTTTGAATGGGGGGAATGGCTTTGATTTTGAATTTATTGAACTTTTTAGAGGTCATAATGATTAGGAATTCTGACAGAAATAACATTTGGAGATTATGACATATACACCGTTGTTCCATACGGAACTAATCCACACTGTCACCTCATCCTTTTCTGAGTCTGGTTTGGTTTCTTCCTCAAGCAAAAAGTTCACTGTGCAATGCAGAATTCCATTAACAGGGATTTCTTGTTTGCAGGTAGTTTTTTTTTTTCCTTTTTCCACTTTTAACTTGTTATCAAAGGTATAACACAGAGAAAATGTGAGACAATTCAGTACAATATCTGTGAGAAACGTCAGCTCAATGAAACACCAACATAACAGCTTCAGACTTTTGACAGGAAAGAAAATTTAGGTCAGCCTTAAAGATGAATCCATACAAGAACGAATAATTGGACATACACATATGTGTGCAAGTACATACACCATTTTTCTTTCAAAATTGCCATTATTTCTATTACCTCCATTCATAATACTTCTCATTACAGTAAACATTGTTCACTGGCAATAGTAGTTAGCACAGACTTTGCTACCTTGTTTAGTTCTTACGCTATCTCTCCCCATCTGGGGGAAGCAATCTTTTTAGCTTGTCATAAGTAACATAAAAAATACTACCTTGTCCGGCCAGTGCAGCTCAGTGGTTGAGCATCAACCCATGAACCAAGAGGTCACCAGTTCAATTCCCTGTCAGGGCACCTGCCCAGGTTTGAGGCTCAATTCCCAGTAAGGGGCATGCAGGAAGCAGCTGATCAGTGATTCTTTCTCATCATTGATGGTTCTGACTCTCTCTCCCTCTCCCTCTCCCTTCCTCTCTCTGAAGTCAATAAAAACATATTTTAAAAAAATAGTGCCTTAAGCAAGTACTTAAGTACACTTTGCTACTAATGATAATGCATGACAGCTAATGAGAAACAAACCTATGTGCATCTAATTTAAATTTACTACAAGTGTAACAGAGGCTACTGTCTTTTTTTAAAAAAATATATATATTTTAGTGATTTTTTTTTTACAGAGAGGAAGGGAGAGGGATAGAGAGTTAGAAACATGGATGAGAGAGAAACATCGATCAGCTGTCTCCTGCACACCCCCTACTGGGAATGTGCCTACAACCAAGGTACATGCCCTTGACTGGAATCAAACCTGGGACCCTTCAGCAAACCGGTTAGGGTGAGGCTACTGTCTTGATTTTTTCATCTTATGAATGGGGTTCCTAAAAGGCCTTGATCAAGCATATAACTAATAAACAGCCTTAGAAATTGAACGATAGATTTGATCTTGCTGCTGTTTAGTTGACAGATGGGAATCAAACAGACATAAACTCTGTACTTCCAATTTATTTCTGGGAAGGGAAATTGTGTGCCCAAAATGCCATAAGACAGGTTGTTCTTCCAGCATTTATAGTCTGGTGGGAAGGAGAAAATAAAGGTCCTGTAGTCTTTAAAAAAAAGACAGTTTTAAGCCATTTTCAACATAATATATCAGACTTCCAGTTGGATGAGAATGTGAGTATATCAGGGCCAACTTCTGAACCTTTTGAGGTTCATTCACATAACATAACATTTTTTTTTCAATTTCTGTTTTTATTCAAGGTTGAATTAAATGAAAAATTCTTTACCCAACCTACTGCAGGTGGGCAGTAAATATTCTACTTACAGTAACCCTAAAGATGCTTCCTCAAAATGTTAGAATTTGTTTTATATGTATATATTTGGTTTTCCTGTAATATAGCTAAATGGACCAAATGATTAATTGTTCCAATATGTTTGGTCAACACTATAAGACTAAGATAGTCTCTAGTATGATATGAATGTGAAATCAGCATGTGATGTGAAATCAGCATATATTTATGCACATGAAATTTAAAAAAATATATGTAGTTGCTTATTATCGAGATTAACTGTATTGTATTCTTGGTTTTCCTGTAATATAGCTAAATGGACCAAATGATTAATTGTTCCAATATGTTTGGTCAACACTATAAGGCAAAAGCATGGATGGAGTGTTTGTGTGAACTAATATAAATTCAAAGTAAACATCATTACATAAAAGGGTACGGTCTTTTTTTTTTTAGTTTTATTCATTTCAAACGGGCCGTGGTTTGCCCACGGCTGTCTTATATGATAGGCATTGAAACACTTCAGTGTGAAAAAATTATAATGTTCACCTTTTTCAAAGATACAAATATTATATTTCATATATCTCTTTAATTGAAATTACTTAATGTTTAATCTTCAAATTTCATGCAAATATAATTAGTAAGAATCCTATCAGTATGATTACCCACTTGAGATTTTTCTGCTCAAACATAAATTAGAGTAGCAATATCTTAAGTACATGGAATTTTATTACTTAATGAATAAATTTATTGATTCACAGACAGTAGTTCCTGACCTATTGTGAATGAATATCAGACCTGAGTTTTTAGACAGTTTTAATCCATGTAAACCAGTTAGCTTTGCAAGGAGTCAATCATTCTGACATTCTGGCTATAGTGTTAACTCTGGCTAATATTCTCACACTAACAGGCCTGCTAACAGGGAGACAGAGAAAGGGAACGTGGAAGGCAGCCCAACACAGGTAGAAGAAAGAGACAAAGTTCACATTCTATAGATGGTAAACTGAATAGAGCATTTAGAATCCGAAGAATGTTGTATGAGGTCAGTCCCAGAAAAAAACGTTTCATGACTTCAGAATGAATTGATTTAGTTGTACAGTTAAATTATGGCCAAGTTTGTGCAAGAGAGGAAAGTAGATATTTCACAAACTCAGGTTGGATATGAAGAAGGCTTGAACAAAGAAAATAGCATCAGGGACAGAGAAGGATAACTTTTAAAGATTTTTAAGGAGTAAAGTCAAGACATAATGATTAATTGATCATGAGGCATAAAGGAGAAGTATAGTCTGACTCCCAGCTTTTTGTTTTGGGAAAATATGTCTCTTGTTGTTATTGAGAAACATGGAATTGGATTTAGAAACAAAGAAATAATTCAGCCCTAGCTCGTTTGGCTCGGTGGATAGAGTGCCGGCCTGCCAACTGAAGGGTTGAGGGTTTGATTCTGGTCAGGGCACATACCTTGGTTCCAGGCTTGATCACAGGCACCGGTGGGGGTGCGTGCAGGAGGCAACCAGTCGATGTGTCTCTCTCACATTGATGTTTCCCTCACTCTGTCTCTTCCCCTTCCTTCTACTCTCTCTAAACATCAATGGAAAAATATACTCAGTTGAGGATTAACCAAAAAAAAAAGAAGAAAGAATTTATAACTTTATTTTAGAGTGCAGGGGAATTAATAAAATATGGGGATGAACAGGGAAAGGGAGATAATATGTCATTTTGAGGGGGGTGCATGAATATTTGTGCTTAAATGAGTAGAAACTGGGGCATGTTTATTGACAAGGGGGAGATGAGTCACTAGAAAAGCAAAAGTTGAATATACAAGGAAGAGATGAAATAAGATAGGAAGAGCACGGAATCCAAAACCAGACTGAGGGATAAGCCTTGAACAGAGGAACAGCTTGTCCTCAGCAATGGCAGAAGACAAACAGGCAGCATGAGTGAGAAGACAGAGAGGTGGAGGTGGGTCCCTCTGTGTGGAGGGAGTGGACACCTGGTGGCCTCAGTTCTATGGTACAAGGTGTCCTCTGGTGAGATGGAGCCTGAGTAAGAGGTGGAAATGATTGAGGAGGGTGTTAGTGTGCAGAATAATTCCTGAAGGAAATGGGTTCGGAAATTACTAATGCAAATGAGAGGATGTTACTATTACTGAAGGCTCAATAGAGGTGCCAATCCTTATAATTTTGCAGATTTCCCCAGCAACACTGGGTTGCACTTGGATAGTGCTAATTATAATAACCAACATTTTTGAATGTTTATTTTCTACCAGGCACTGTTAAATCCTTAATTTTAGAACAAATTCATGAATTAAGGATCATTATTATTCTCATTTTACACAAGAGGAAAACTGAGGCATTGAGCAGTGTAAAAGTGGATAGGCAAATCGTCAGCCTAATTAGTTAGGCTTAGGTTTGTCTTTCAGTAATAGGACAAGCCAAAATAGCAGAGGCTAAACCAAGATAAAAGTGTCCCTTTTTTGTAAAAACAGCTTAAATCCAGAACTAATATACCCTCTATGGGCTCAGGGACATGGGGCCTTTTATGTCATTGCTGGGCCATTTCCAAGCCTACCTCAAGATCTATTATGGTTGCTGGTATTCCAGTCCTACTTTACACATTGAGGACAATGAGGAGGACAAGGAAGTCATGCTTCTTCCCTCTCATTTACTGTCCAATCCCAGAAATTGCACACACCACCTTTGCTTAAATTCTTAGAATCTTGGTTGCATGGCTACATCTAGCTACAAAGAAGGCTGTGAAATATTTTTATTTAGAATATATAACATTTGGAATAATAAGGGAAGAGCAAATAGTGATAGTTCTCTTTGCTTCATTGATTTAAATTTGGACGATTTCAGGTTATGTTGTATAAAAAGAGAAAAGAATAAAAAGTTGAGGGTGCTTAACAAAGAGTATATAGTTAAGTGATGAATTACAACAAAGAAAGGAAGTCAAGAATGAAAAGGAGGGTGGAAGAGATAACTTGGTAAAGTCAAAGAGGTGTTCGTAGCATTACTTACTGTGAGAACTTCATGGAGAGTTCCTTGAGAGGTTTTTAAAAATATGTTTTTATTGTTTTTTTTTAGAGAAAGAAAAAGGGAGAGGGAGAGAGAAAAAGAAACATCAGTGAGAGAGAGAGAGAGAGAGAGAGAGAGAGAGAGAGAGAGAGAAAGAGAGAGAGAGAGAACAACATCAATTCATCAATTAACTGCCTCCTGCACGCCTCCTCCTGGGGATCAAGCCTGCAACCCAGGCATGTGCTTTGACTGGAAATCAAACCTGCAACATCCTGGTGCATGGGTCGATGCTCAACCACTCAGCAACACCACCCAGGTTCCTTGGAAGATTTTGTGCAGAGAGTGGGGTGTTAAAGATTTGGGAGGTGGAGAAGTCCCTCAGCACTGGTATGAATGCTCTTGGTATTTTGCTGGTATGAGGTGAAGATACTTAGGGGCCAGCTGGTTAAGGAATGGAAATGAAAATCTTAAATGACTAGGCCAAGGATGTTTCAGTGATTGTTATATAGTATCTATCACAGTACTGTTGATAACAACTTAGAGAACTCTTTAATTTTGGGAATAATGACTATACCGCTTCATTTATGACAAATACTAAATCAAAGTTCAAGTTTGCTTTATATAGATGAGGTTTGTTATGTTCAAAATTGCAAGTCTTCATAATCAATAATGTTTCAGATTACTGAAGCTCTTCAATATAAACCATTCTGATGGATATGTTATAAATTGCTTTTGCTTTTGTAAAATAATACCCAGAATATATTTTATAGTTGACACGTTAAATACAACTGTGAGAATTGTCCCGGAATGAGAGAAAAGACTCTCATCTCTTTCATGGTCAGAGTTCCTCCTTCAGGCATTGAAGTTCTATGATTTTAGAGAGCTGGTTTCCTCTTAGTCATTTTATTTTTTAAATATATTTTTTATTGATTTCAGAGAGGAAGGGAGAGGGAGAGAAAGCTATAACTATCAATGATGAGAGAGAATCATTGATTGGCTGCCTCCAGGACGCCTCCTACTGCAACCCGGGCATGTGCCCTGACTGAAAATCAAACAATGACCTCCTGGTTCATAGGTTGATACTCAACTACTGAGCCACGCCGACCGGGCCTCTTGGTCATTTTAATAGTTTGATTGCTCCCAGGCTCCCCAGAATTAGAGATTGTGAGATGCTGACCCCTGGGTTAAGTTTGCTATAATTTTTAAAGCTAAAACTTTCATAAAAAGCTTTCCAGTTTTTAAATCATGTTTTAGGATCAAGTTACCTCATGCCACCACCAGTTTCTTTCTTTTTTTTTCTTTCTTTATTGATTAAGGTATTACATATGTGTCCTTATCCCTCCATTGCCTCCCCCATGCCCCCACTTATGCCCTCACCCCCTAGTGTCTGTATCCATTGGTAATGCTTATATGCATGCATACAAGTCCTTTGGTTAATCTCTCCTCCTTACCCCCACCCTCCCCTGCCTTCCCTCTGAGGTTTGTCGGTCTGATCAATGCTTCTCTATCTCTGGGTGTGTTTTTGTTCATCAGTTTATGTTGTTCATTTTATTCCACAGACCACTATGCTCAATTAATATTTGACAAAGGAAACACCACCAGTTTCTTGCTTGCACATTAGAACGTATTTGTACGAATGATAACCCTATTTTACTTTCATAAAAATATTAAAATGAAGACTATCCTACCTAATAAGGAAGGTTTTTAAAGCAAGTCTCTATTCTTAAATTTTTTTTAAATTTCTCTCCACATTTTGAAGTGACATGTGGAATTTACATGTAGTTGACACAGCTCTATTACATTACTCCCATATACATGCTAAGATATATTGAAGCTTGTGAATTTCTGTGCACTCATTTATATTTCTGCAGATTTTCAGCTTCCTTCCTCGTCTCACACCCAAAAGTTAGAGGACCATAATAGGAATTCCAGTCACTCATGATGATTGAGTCAAAAGAGTGCTGAACATTTTGCCATTTGTACAGGAAATTGGCAATCTGAAAAAACACTGTCAGGCCAGGTCATTAGATAGATTGTGCCGCCCTAGCTGGTTTGGCTCAGTGGATAGAGGGAACAGTAGGGGGCATGCAGGAGGCAGCCAATCAATGATTCTCTCTCATCATTGATGTTTCTCTCTCTCCCCCTCTCCCTTCCTCTCTTAAATAAAAAATACATTTTAAAAAAAGATAGAATGTACCAATGTTGAATGAGTACTTTCCTGTGGGTGGCAGAGGTGGTGATTCCCCTGGGCCTGTGGTTGGTAGGTATGAATGGGGACCAGGACAACTGCCCGACCCCTCACTTCACCCCGCCCTACCCTACTTACACCAAAGATACAGCAAAAGATTCAACTAGTCATTTTGAAATAATCTTCACAGAATTCAGCTTCCCGACACCTCCTTCACGTGTTAGGACTCCAGTGGTTTTTCTTCTGTAATTACCAACCTAGAGAATACCCCAAGTTACACAGGTGCCTGTCCTTGGCACAGCTGTGCCTGCAGAGGCTACAAAGCCTTGGAGGGAACACAGGCCGCTTCACACCTGTGTGATCACCAGTGGGCCCCAAGTGATGTGAGAGAGAAGCCTGTGGCTGAAGGTCTTGAGCTTTGAAGGCAGGTTCAAAATGAGTCGCATGCCTCTGTTTTCTGAAGGCTGAGCTAGATGAACAGGTATTTGTCACTTTCAGGATTTCTTTGTGGGACTTGAAGTGGTACCTTTCGTTTGCACCCAAGGCCTTTGGCATAAAGAAGACCGCATGCTGGAAAGGTGCAGTGAGGACGGCTCTGCTCCGAGTGACTTTCCCCTTTCTATTTGCAACTAGAGGAAACTAGCACAGCGGCCTCAATGATTTCCTGAATGCTAGTTATGCAACAAGAAACTTTTATATTTTATTTTGACTTTTCTACTCTTGATCCTGGTAATGAAAGTCATAATAAAGACAGTCAGGGATGGGGAGAAATCAACCTATAAATGCATTAATTTGAAACATTGAAGCAGAGGTGTTTTTGCGCATACATTTTTGCACAGTAATGGAAATTATTAAGCTGTACCAACTACTTTGTAAATATAGTAAACTCCTGTTTTCTTAAACTACTACTACTCAAAGAATTGAATGAAGGTTCTGTATTTTGCTTTATAATGTTTTAACCTTTTAAACTTAGATTCTTTTAACTAAATAACATGTAGTATATGTTAATGGCAAAGAGTTTTAAAATTTAATGTGTGTAAACAAGAAGAGAAAATAGAAATACAATCTTAGCTCAATGCAGCTATTTTGTAGGCTTTTCTCTATAGAGAGCTAGAAATGGAAGTGTAACTTAACTAGATCTACCTAGTAAGAGCACAGAATTTGAATTAAAATAAAATGAAAATTGAAGAGATCCTTGTAGAAGTGAAGAGGGAAGAAAACCGCAAGATGGCGGGGAAGGAGGGTAAATAGGCAACTCATAGTATTTAATTTCAAGGAGGTTGCCTTATATTATAGTCTTGTTTCTTGTTAAAATGTTTTATTAGTTCATCAATTAGCCTACTAATTTATTAGTTAACATTTATTGAATATGTATTATGAACTGTTATTGAGGATGTGTTAATAAGTAATGCAAAGAGCTTACAGGTACTAGAGGGATGCAGTCATGTTAGCATCCTATAATAAAGAAGTACTGAATGCCTATTATGTTCCAGGCACTGTTCTAGGTACTGTTGATATAATAATGAATAAATCAATTAAAAATTCCTGCTTTCATGGGCAGATAATGGACATGATAAAACAAAACAGCAAATGGGAGCATGCCTGTGGTGCCTAAGGAAGAGCATGTAGACCCATTGGCTGGAGCAGAATGCATGAAGAAGTGAATAGTGGGAATGAGGTCAGGGAACATTTGGGGATCATTTAGACTTCATAGGACATTGCAAATACTTTGGCTTTGACTCTGGATGAGATGAGAAGCCTTGATAGGGTTTTGTGCAGAGAAAATGGAATCATGTATCCAAAGGGTTATTCTGGTTGTGTGGAGAGACACAGGCTCTGGTAAAGGATGGAAACAGAGAGGCCAGTTGGAGTCTATCCCAATTAGCTAGACAAGAAAAACAATAGTGGATGGCTGCTCTTCCAGATCCATTTTAAAATTTGGACGTCTGTTCTTTTAAAGTAAAAATGAAAAATAAAGGAGGAAAGAAAACAAAACACTGCATGTCCTTTACAGCTCAGATTTTTAACTTAAACTATTAATGAATGTTGTCTGTATGTTTTTACCAAGAGCACAAGAGAATGAACATCATCATTCAGGGAATTAAGTATCCCAAATCTTCCTGGGCTTGCAGTAGCCACGCCCATTCTAGCCAATGACTTCTGTTCCCAGGTGTGACTGGCAATAAGCACCTTCCCTGCTCATCCCAACTTTACTGGACATTCCTCGATCTTCCCTTTGTCCAGTCCCCTTCCCCTAATGTTTTGCAGGGAACATGCCTATAATGTCTGGCCTTTCCTCTGCTCCTTTCCTGTTATTAATAAGCTAGAGGCCTGGTGCATGATATTTGTGTACTCGGGGGCTGGGAAGGGCCCTCAGCCCAGCCTGCACCCTTTAGCAGTCCAGGAGCCCTTGGGGGATGTCCGACTGATGGCTTAGGCCCGCTCCCCAAGCCATCAATTGGACATCCTTAGAGCTACTGAGGATATGGGAGAGGCTCCCGCCACCGCTGCTGCGCTCACCAGCAGTCAGCCCAGCTTGTGGCTGAGCAGCGCTCCCCCTGTGGGAGTGCACTGACCACCAGGGGGCAGCTCGTGTGTTGAGTGTCTGCCCCCTGGTGGCCAGTGCGCATCATAGCAACCATTTGTTCTGCGGTTTGGTCGATTTGCATATTACCCTTTTATTATGTAGGATAGCTAATTACAATGGTATCACATTGCTAAAACTCAACACTTCATTACTTCACTAATTCTCTGTATCCAATGACTTCTATTTACTAGATTAGCATTTTTTGCACTTTTCCCTCAAATAGATTTAATTTGGCGAATATCATAGATTTCATTAAAATGAATGTGTATTGTGTGTGTGTGTGTGTGTGTGTGTGTGTTTGTCACAAATCCTGGGGTATAGGCTGAATTGAGGAAGTTGATTTACATGTTAAAGAAAATTTTTTTTCAAGGTGTTAATACTTTCAAGAAACCTTTTAAATATAAAGTAAGGGTATATCATTAAACCAAAGTAACACAAATAGAGATTACCTTTCTCAAATCCTGTAAGGAAAAAGAATATAAATAAATGTAATAAATTAAAACTACTTATGACATGGGAAGTCATTTTTCTTAGCAATAGAAACAGCCTTTAAACATCCTCACTTGGATATAACAGGAAGTAATCACTTGATCTTTTTAAACATCACTTCCTGAGCTCAAAAGCTTGAGAGCTACCACGTAATATTTGACTTAGGATTTTATATCTAGCAATCAAATAGGGGAAATGTTGCAGTGGATTAAAAATACCTGCTTTGATGAGCATATCAAAATGATCATGTCATTCTGGCTCAAGTACTGGAACTAGTACTGACAGGGCATGTTAAGAACTTTTAGTTCTCCAAGCTACTACTTGTAAACATAAGTGTAAGGAGTAATCTTATGTGTATCGCTTTTCCTACTGTTTTTGGTTGTTGTTTTTTTTCTTTTACAAGTTGTATTTCCATCTTTCCTGTTACTTTGTAAAATGGACCTTTGCTTCTACATGTTATATATTTTTATGTTGTATATGACCAGAAGGAAGGGAATATTTTTCAAATCATCTTATTCATGATAAATATCAAGTCTCTTGTGAAATTTTTCCTTAATTAATTTGTACCTTTTTGTGACTATCAACAACTGGTACTTTCAAACAGCATTTTGTCTAAAAAGTTTTTTTCTGAATAAAAATCAGTTTAAATAACAGCTTAACTAGTTTTGATAAAATCAACTTTATAATATAAGGTGTAAATAATTAAGTAGAGGCAAATAGAGAATAATAACACACTTTTTAGCAAACTGCATTTCTGTGAAAAGTGTTTATAATATTTATTAACATACAGAATTAGTCTTAACCTGCTAGAAAGAAGAGAAAATGCAACACCTTTCAAAGATGCAAATTGACAATTAACAAAACAATAGAATTCTAGGTCTTCCTTTGCTAGAGGTGCAAATTGATAATCGGGCTCTGTAGAAAAGCTGGCTGTTTCCATTTCAAGGTTATTTTGAGATGTAGACTCTGCAAGGAAGATGAGAATAAGAATTTGACCATTTTTGTTAAGTAGAACATACAACCTATAGTGATATCATTGTTCTACTGCTCTCTGCAGTTTATAAAAACCACAGCCAAAAGGATTTTATTCTTCTTTCTAACCTTTTTTAAATTTTTTTCTTTATTGATTTAGGTATTACATATGTGTCCTTATGCCCTCATTGCCTCCCCCATGCCCCCGCTCATGTCTGTGTCCATTGGTTATGCTTATATGCAAGTATACAAGTCCTTTGGTTGATCTCTCCCCCATATCCCCTCCCTCCCCTACCTTCCCTAGTTGGTTTTGCTCAGTGGATAGAGCGTCAGCCTGTGGTTTGAAGGGTCCCGGGTTCTATTCCGGTCAAGGGGACATGCCCGGGTTTCTGGGTTTCCAGCTCGCTACTGAGGATTGTGCAGGAGGCAGCCGATCAGTGATTCTCATCATTGATGTTTCTATCTCTCTCTCCCTCTCCCTTCCTCTCTGAAATCAATAAAAATACATTAAAAAAACTAACCTTTTCTTTTAAGGTATTCAGTGCTATGGGACCTGGACCTGAAGAATTTCATAATACTTATTCATCTGTGTCTCTGTGAGGGCTATACAGGGGTAGGCAAAAGTAGGTTTACAATGGTGAGTCCACAAAACAGTTTATTCTTGTGTTATTATTTATTAATTAATGGATTATTTATTACAAACAAGTGCAAACCTACTCTGCCTACCTGTGTATTGTGCTACATATGTGTTTATGAGTTTAATGGTAGTTTCTCTATACTTTTATTAAAGTCTCTCCAATTATCTGTTTCATTTCCGGTAGCCCTTGACCTGTTCAATGACAGGTTTACTTTGCCATTGGAAGTCTCTGGCTGTATTGAAAATATTTTTTATTAGATATTTCAGTAGTTATCCCACAGTATATCTGCATTTGTTGAATGCTACTGAGTGCCAGGTGTTGGGCTAGATGTGGTAAATACACAGATGATAACAACTAGTCTAGTGGAGCTCTAAGTTCAAAAGAGAGAGGTTCGACATAAGAACTCCCTCACTCTCATTTCCTCATTCCCTTCCTTCAACAGCATTTACTGAGCATCCTGTACAATGGCAAACAAGAAAGACACCTTCCCTGCCAGATCCTACTTCCTTTACTTGGTCTATTTATTACTCAACATTTACTGAAACAGGTTCTGTGCACGCAAGCATAACAATACATGCAAGTATAGAAATGAAAAAAAGCATGATCTGTGTCCTTAAAGACTGTGATCTTTTAGCTAAATCTTTCTTAGCTTCAGTTTTCTCACTAGTAAATAGGAAAAGTAATACTAGGGGGAATGATGTGGAGGTGCTGTGTGTGAAAGGTCTTACACGGTTTGCACCTGTAAGGTTAATTGAATTCTCCTGTTCCAGGAGAGTTGTGGAGCATGAATACTGTAATTTTAGAAAGAGGGCAGCTTAAGTCAAGGATGAGGTTTGTTACATCATACAATAGGTATTCTATGTTATTAGCATTCATCCTTTTTACTTTTCCCAGAGTATCTGCAGCTGTGTGATGTAGTGATGTGTCATTTTACCAAGACATTTGAAATGCGCATTGATATCTTAGAGGCAGTAACTAGTGGGGGAGTGCATAGCTTGGTGGTCACACCTCGGCTATGGAGTCAGAAAGACTTGGTCTTAGTCCTTCACTACACACTTGGGTCATCTCTTTAAACTACTGCCTCTTCGTGGGAAGTTGGGATAGTGGAACCTATCTCAGAATTGGTTATGAGGATTGCTATAGCATAGAGGAAACATAAAGATAATGTATAAAGTGTCTGGTACACGGTTAGCCCTCAGTACATGAAATATATCATTAGTATTATCAACCTAATTAC
This sequence comes from Myotis lucifugus, assembly GCF_000147115.1. Taxonomy (NCBI): domain Eukaryota; kingdom Metazoa; phylum Chordata; class Mammalia; order Chiroptera; family Vespertilionidae; genus Myotis; species Myotis lucifugus. The sequence continues at coordinate 1,371,227 of NW_005871126.1, forward strand.
CAGCTAGAGAAAAGTGCTGACTACCCAGCATTTGCATCCCAACAAGCAAGTCTTTATTCTACTGCCCTTGCTCTCCTGGAGTGTGACCATCATGTGAGAAATCAAACTTTAGTAAAAGCTTGGTGGTTAACTCGTCGTGTGGAATTAAACTCTGGCGGTACTAGATTCTCAATAGAATTATGATTCATGAACAATTAGCTCTTGTATAAATATACCTATATTTGCACATTTGGGACTTGTAGGAGAACCCAGGACATCATCCCATGGGCTTATCAAAGGTCTACTATACATTTGCAAAGAGAAAATGAAATTCAGATTTGTGATGGGGGAAGGTAATGAGCAAGTTGTTGTTTTAGCTCTTCGTTATTTGTTTGATATGCTAAGGCCGCTCAACAGCTCGCTATGACATGCACTGACCACCAGGGGGTAGACACTCCGACCAGTAGGTTAGCTTTCTGCTGGGGTCCAGCCAATCAGGACTGAGTGAGTCAGGCCGGAAATGCCCTGAAACCCTCCCACGGTCCCTCCCTGGCTGGCCAACCTTCCATGTCCCTCCTAGGCCCTGATTGTGCATTGGTGGGGTCCCTTGGCCTGGCCTGCACCCTCTCACAATCCGCGACCCCTCAAGGGATGTTAGAGAGCCAGTTTTGGCCTGATTCTGCAAGCCAGGCTGAAGGATATCACTGGTGCATGAATTCGTGCACCAGGCCTCTAGTGTATGTATATGTGTGTGTGTGTGTGTGTGTGTGTGTGTGTGTGTGTGTGTATAATTTACTTGCCGAACAGAACATGACTTTCAATAAATATTGATTGACAACCTCTTTTACATGGAACACCGCAGGATGCTGCCCTTGGTGTTATACCTAAAACCAAGGAGGAGTTCTAACTTACAGAGAATTTCCAAGTGTGGCAATTCCCCCAGGAGTGGTCTTACCACAGCTAAATCCATAAGGAAATTTAACACCACTTTTCCCATTGCTGCCTTCTTTGATCAGTCCTGAAATCTTTGGGAGGTGAGCCTTGGTCTTTGGCTTTGGGAGGTGAGCCTTGGTCTTTGGCAGAAGATGGAGGACATGCTGTGATTTTGCCTTCCATCTCAGAGTCCATCTCAGAGTCCTTGTCTTTCCCTGACCCTGGCAACTCAGCTGAAAATTGAGTAGCTTTCTGATCTTGTTCACATGAAAAGGTAAGAGAGGAAGGTTAGCTACCATTCCCAGCCCACCTTCCCATCCAGGATCTGTCCCCTCTCCTGCCCCTGCTTTGAATTCAATTCTCCTGAGTGTGAGGGGGACATGGTCTGCTCTCTGAGCTCCTGAAGGTTCCAAAGTATTGCCCCTTCGAGCAGCATCTAGGAAGCAGACTCTTCATGGGCTCTGTCTAGGCACAACCAACATTTGTCTTCTCCACAAGCAAAGCCAGAAAAGCTGTTGCACTTTCTTATGGTTAAAGATGCACCTTTCTGCCCACCCGGCATGGCTCAGTGGTTGAGTGTCCACCTATGAACCAGGAGGTCACGGTTCAATTCCCAGTCAGGGCACATGCCCAGGTTACAGTCTTGATCCCCAGTGTTGGGTGTACAGGATGCAACCAATAAATGATTCTCTTTCATCATTGATGTTTCTCTCTCTCTTCCTCTCCCTTCCTCTCTGAAATCAATAAAAAATATTTTTAAAAAATGCACCTTCCTGTCCCTTGCTACAGGAAGTCAACAACCAAGGCAAATCTCAGGGATAAAATGACTGTGATCAAAACCAATTTTAACACAGCAAAATGTTTTTCCTCGCTTCTATTCTTTGGGCAAGCTGGGACTCTCCGCTCACCTTGTGGAGTATGATCTTATTCTCCAAATAGCATTCTTTGCATAACCCCAGGCCACGACTTCAGTGGAAGAACTATAGGCTAAGGGGCAATGCCTCTTTTTCCTCTTGGGGTCCCTTTGCTGCTGGCATTCTGAAACCCCCATGACAAGCTTTGCACTGCTGTGCCAAGCTCCATCTTCTTATCTCCAGGATCTGAGGTGGTGGTGCAGGCATCACCCAGTCTGTGCCTGGCTCCCTGGCTCCTCAGTGGTGTGTAGCAAATGCCAACTCTCCCCACCCTCCCCATTCTTTGCCAGCCCTGAATTCCAGCTTCAGGAGAATTCTGATGGGTGTGGGACTCAGTCTGACAATGCCGGAAGCAGGGCATGGTACTCAGTTCACACCTGCCAAAACCTGTTCTAAATAGGTCAGATCTACACTTTCGGATTCTAAAGTTCCTGGGGCAGAACCCATCCCTTTCCAGGATGAGTTCCAGATTCTGTTTTTATTTTGTCTTGTTTTGTCTTTTAGGAAATTTCGAGTCTGAGGTGGAGATCTTAGAAATAGCTTTCCTCGCCTCTCCCTCGCCTAGGTGTTCCCCTAGGAATTGCCAAAAAGATTGCTATCTTTAGCCAAACCTAACAAGGCTGCCTCACCCTACCTCCCTCCTACCAGTCACCCTGGATCTGCTTATGGAATTTAAAGCAGAACTCATTTTCCTCACAAGCCACTGATATTTCAGAAATGATAGACGACCCCTCATCGCTGGGTACCAAGTGTCCAACCGAATCACAGTCACTGTCACAAAGCATATTGGGTTCAGCCCTAAGGATTGACATCTCTCTTTGCTATAGTTATGCAGGCTCAAGGATTTCTAGCAAGCCCTGAAGAGGTCACTTAACTATGTTCCTTTTCCTCTTTGGGCTCTGCACTTAATAATGACTTTTTAAAGGCATGTATGTATTAAATTCTGACATATTTTTGTCTGGAATATGCCATAGATTCTCTATACATTAAGACTGGAAAGAACTTCAGAGCTCCATTAATTCAACATTCTCAACATTATGTTTTAGCAGAACATACTAGTACAATTTGAATGTTGACTTTTTTGTTATTATAAAAAAAAGGTCTATCAATAGATTTTTCCGAGTTTTATGTTTACCTGTTGGGGCAGGCAGCGATGCCTTCTCCCGTGGTCCCACTTCTGGGGCATTCTTACCTCTGTGTAATCCTCTCCCCTTGACTGTGGGCTGGACTTATTTATAATAAATATAATACAGCAGAGGAGATGGGATGTCTCTCACTTGTAAGGGATGTTAGCAGTGATGAAAGCACAATCATTTAATACATATATTCAGAGAAATGGTTCAAACTTTCTTAGACTATTGGAATTATATCTTGAATATCAATGGTATAGTACTTTTGCACACAAAGTTTGCAGTATTTAAAGGAAAGCTAGCCTAAATATGACCTCCCCTTTTTGGTAAACATTAATATTTATTTATTTATTTATTTTTTATAAAGTTTTTTTTTAAAAATATATTTTTATGGATTTTTTACAGAGAGGAAGGGAGAGGGATAGAGAGTTAGAAACATCGATGAGAGAGAAACATCAATCAGCTGCGTCCTGCACACCCACCACTGGGGACGTACCCACAACTAAGGTACATGCCCTTGACTGGAATCGAACCCGGGACCCCTCGGTCCGCAGGCCGACGCTCTATCCACTGAGCCAAACCAGTCAGGGAAAACATTAATATTTAAATGGAGTCCCTAACACCAGTGATTGAGAACTTTTGCTTCCTGGCCCCTGGCCAGGCAAGTGCAGAAAGCAACTAGTCGATGTGTCTCTCTAGCGTCAATGGTTCTCTCTCTCCCCCCACCCTCTCCCCGCTTTCACTCTCCAAAAATTAATGGAAAAAAGGTCCTCTGGTGAGAATTAACAGAAAAAAGAAAGAAAGAAAGAAAGAAAAAAAGAAAGAAAGAAAGAAAGAAAGAAAGAAAGAAAGAAAGGAAGGAAGGAAGGAAGGAAGGAAGGAAGGAAGGAAGGAAGGAAGGAAGGAAGGGAGGGAAAGAAAGAAACTTTTGCTTATATTAGAGACAGAATATATTTTACTTGACATTCTTCAATGGGCCAATAGATATGTGTTTTTGACTTTTGTTCGTATGCAAAGAAAGGTTTGACAATTGTTTGTATGCAAAAATAATTAATATATAATAATACAAATAAATAAGTAATACAAGAATAAACTCTGTGTTTCGCATACTCACATCTGTAAACCTATTTTTGTCCACCCCTGTATTCAATGTGTATAAATTTCACATACTTTTGGTGACATTAAAAAAAATTGCATGTGGCTACAAATCCATCTGGGAATTATACTCTAAACCCTTCCTTTTCTTTAGTATATATTCCTGTTGTGCTCAGTGCTTTTTTTGGTGGTCTTTCTGTAATAACAATAGGTATAAGAACTGCCTCTTTTGTCAGCTTTGTCTTATTTCACGTATACCCTTTCCTCGGGCCTCTCTAGTTCATAATGAATCTTGGTGTACTTTTCAATTTGGGACAATTTATTGAGTGTGAATTGTTTTTAGAAAATTAGGTTCTTGTTGTTATTACTGTTGTTGTTTTCCCCCCATAACTAATGTGAAGTCAGCACTTTCCTTTTCCTCACTCTGAGCACTGTTGTCATCAGCTGTCCCTGTATAATGGCTTTTGATATGTCCCATTGTGACACGTTGGACCCTGTCCCTACTTAATCACTCATTTTAGGAGGCTGATTCTGGGCAACAAGGATTGTATTCTCTCTTCACTGTCAGTGTTAAAATCCTTGGCAGTTCATTTTTCTCTACCATTTCCTGTGGGCTGCAACTCGCACACCCAGCCACATTAAAACTCTCAGCAGAATTAGCAATGCCTTTTTTCTGATTACCCCGGGTGAACTGTCTTAACTACACCACTGGCCTGGGACCTTGGAATGCTTAGAAAAACTTTCAAGTTCTGTATGACCCATCCCTATATAAACTGTTTTAGGACCTGCTTTTCCCATGTTTTGTAAGAAAAAGAGCAGCACCTTGAAGCTCTTTGAAAACATATTCTAAATTCTTACTTACAAAGCGCTTCTAGTACAAATTATAGTGAAAAGAACTCGTATAAAACTATTCCCTGTGGGCCTTTGCAGATAGATTCAGTGATCCAGGAAATCAAGATATTCATGAATCTAAATGATGCTAAATGTACATAAGTGTACACATCTTATTATTTTGTTATATTTTATTTTAATCAAAGAATACCTTTTGAAGATACCTGTGTAGGACTGTGTGTGTGTGTGTGTGTGTGTGTGTGTGTGTGTGTGTGTGTGTGAGAGAGAGAGAGAGAGAGAGAGAGAGAGAGAGAGAGAGAGAGAGAGATGGGAGATAATGAGAATATACACAAACAATATAGAAATACCTCAGGGGCTATTTTTTGACATCTCTGAATCCTGTTGCATCTGAATGTAATCTTGTCATAAAGATGAGAACTTCCTACCTGTTGGATTTAATATTTTACTTTTTTGGCTGAAATATCAAAGAGAAACTTAGCAAAAAAAATCTATGTTGCTAAGGTTAATAAGATTTTATAAAGACCTTCTGAATGTGTATTTATGTGTATGAATATGAATAATTGTATGTATACAATTATAGCAAAAAATGACTCTTGCTTCCTGTTTTACCTAATTGATATATATTGCCCAGAGACTAGAACTGAGGAAAAACATTTTTGCCGTGTTCAAATCAGCTTTAATCACAGTCATTTTATTCCTGATATCTGCTTTGCTTATCGACTTCCTATAGCCAGAGACAGGAAAATGCATTTTCTCCATCCTCCACCCAGGATAGCAACAGTGTGCATGTGGTTCCTCACACTGGTTTAAAAAATAACAGGGAAAGAATCACTTCAGAAATAAATGTGTTTTGATCAAAACCATATAGTATTAAAAACTCTACTAAGGGACTGAAGAATTTGGAATATTTTTCTTGTTTTGTTTTATAACAATATTTTATGAAGTAGCTAATTGTTTTAGCTTTGCTGGAAATGTTCTATACAGTTGCATTTTGGCCTCTGCTCTTTCATTTAATTGTGGAGATGGGGAATGTGCATAATTCATGGTTATCATAGTACAGCATCAGATATCATAAGATATATTCATGGTTATATGCAATTTATCATAAGATATAGTCATGATTATCATAAGGCGTGCCTACTGAGATTGATGCTTTCCATGAATAATCCCAACACAAGACAAGGCTTTGGGGGCAACTTTTTAAGACAGCTATCGTGACATTTCAGCACAAAGTGGGATAGGTCTCAGAGAATTAAATCGCCTATTGAAGTGGAATATTTTTTTCTCTAACTAACATTGCCATTACAATGTCAGGATCCACAGTGACGACATGTATTCAGTTGGGGGCAAGCAGAGAAGCAGAGCCTGGGTCTTCCACGTGGCAGAAGGTGCCAGCAGCTTCCAGCTCACAGCAGGAAGCACTCAGGCATCCTCAGGGCAGTGCTAGGTGGATGTCCGGAGACTGGAGTTTTGTTACTCCTAGGATGCTGTAGTGGCAGTGGTGGGACAGGACCATTTTCTGTGGCACTATGCAAGGATCATTGGAAAAATGAAGGCCAGCATTCTAGATGAATGCAGATTACATTTCACTCTAGTTTACATATATACAATAAGCACAGACAAAATGATATCGCAGAGGGAAATTTTAAAATGTGCCCAAGGCCCCCAGTGTTAAAATCCTAAAGCTGGGTTCTCATAACTTCTCACCTGCAGACTCTCAGTTACCCAGGGATGGGAGCTATCTGAAAGGCAACATAATTGTTTTTTTCCAAATATATTTTTATGGATTTTAGAGAGGAAAGGAGAGGGAGAGAGAGGTAGAAACATCAATGATGAGAGAAAATCATTGATTGGTTGCCTCCTGCACACCCCCTACCGGTGGATCAAGCCCGAAACCCAGGCATGTTCCCTTGACTGGAATTGAACCTGGGACCCTTCAGTCCACAAGCCAACACTCTATCCACTGAGCCAGACCAGCTAAGGCCCAACATAATTGTTTTTAAGATGTAAAGTATGAAAGTTGAAGAAAGATTGTAGTTTTGGAAGAATGGTGACTGAATGGCTTTCTGGAAGAAAGAAGTCATGAGGAAAGATTCACAGAAGGAATAAAAAGGCGCTTGGTTCAGAGACTGAAATCCCTTGTGATGCAGGATCTTTACCACCATTTCAGTGATCTGTTTTCTGCTCAGGGGATACATTGCTTAGTGAATATTGGTCTTGTTGCGAGGATAATGTCCTATTTGAGTCCAAAATAGCTCACACATCTCTCTTGTGTTTAGTAATAAGTTGCCACTAACCATCAGGTAAAAGTTCATTTTACAAGATTCCAGATGGTGCGTTTTAACACCATGGTTAAGGCTTCCTATAACTAGCTAACGTGTATAGTTAATGCAGATATATCTGAAATGCAGTTTACTTTAATTTGTAGAATTTTCCCTCCATCTTTCCTCAGGTTTGTCCCATTCTGGCATATTTTCCTATTTTTTTCTGAACCCCAGAAGTTGGCAGGATTTCAGTCTCAGGTTTTTATCAGTCTTTAAAGATACAGTATTATGGCTTTTGAAAAAGTTATTTTAAAATAAGTTTTAAATTGTTGACAACTACAGTGCTTCATTTGGCTACAGGGTATTCTCTAAATCCAGCGTTTTTTTTCTCATTGAAGTTTATAAGGAAAAGTTTTGAATTCGTTTGTTTCTTTAGGAAAATGCCTCTAGAATTTTATTTTCTTGGGAATTTTATTGTCTTGGGGAAATGAAGGGTTGTTATGCCCTCTGTCGTCTTTGCAAATGAAATACCGTGTAGAATTCAGGATTAGGGACCCTAAAATCAAGGACAGACAATAATGGTAAGCATCAAGTCTGAGGAGATACATTTTTTTTCACTAAAAATAAACCTTTGTTGATATACAACTTGGCAAGCACTTAGTTGACATATGACATTTACTAGGGACACATTATGGTTTTTTTCCTTTCTAAATTAGCTTATTAAGTGAATTCTTGCCCAGGAGACAGTGTGAAGGCATATCAGGAATATCAAAAGTACTTCCACATATGCTGTCTAATATTTGCTTATTTTGAATTTATATAGCCTTCTTTTCTATGGAGATTTGACAGTGCTGTGCAGAAAATGTTAAATCTTTTAAACAATAGAGGATGAGTTGTAAAAAGCAAACCCCTGCCTGGACAGGTCCTGCTCTCTAAGGCTTTCTAATGTAAGCACTTGCAGTTACAAAGGGAACAATACTTTATATATGAAATTCTCACCTGGCTGGATAGTAAGAATGAGAGATGATTTGTATAAGCCTTTATTCTTTCAGACTTAGGTCTGTTTTTCTCTATGTATTCTCACATTTGAAGTTAGAGGTCTAACCTCCAATATGAATCATGTTGAAAATTACTAAATACTCTTTCATGTTAGAGGGTAATCAAGAGTCAAAGCTACTCAGGCCAGTTATTGAAATGTGATTGACTCCAGGACCAGTGGGAGGAGAAAAATGCAGACAGCACAGGTGGGCAAAGACTCAGCAGAAACACAAGAGTTTACATGTGTGGGGTCATAAAAGTACTTCCTTCAGTATTTTTCTGAGCTTTCAATGAAAAAAGTACATGTTAAATACTAGAAACAATGGTGGTATCGTATGGCAACGGCTCTAGTACTATTGATCTTATTGCTACGAGAGCAACTGCAGAGTATTTGAATATAAAATGTCCACATGTCTAATTTTTTTACCTTATTACTCACTTGCATGGAGTAAAAATATCTTATAAGTTTCTTAAATATTAGGAGTACCCGTATATTTTAATAGAGCTAAAATTGGACAGAAGTTTGGTAGTATTTTGCAAGTTCTTTGAAAATCCATTTCTTTTCACTTAAAATTGCCACAGGTGTAGAAAAAGTCATTTTGGCAACAAGAGTAATGTTTACTGAAGGGGGTTTAATGGCTTTTCATTGATAGTGAACATGCATATCTATTCAAATGTGTCATCCAAATTCCATATGGAAGTGAGAATGGGAAGGAATCAGAGGGCAGTGGAGGCTGGCTGAGGAGCCCCCCCTCTGCTACTCTCTGGAGCAGCACTGTTCCCCCCATCACCACCCAGCAGGCAGTGCCGGTTATGGGGTAGCAGTTGGTACACTATACCCTTGTGCGATCCTTTTCCTTAGGAAAACGTTCTGAGCAGTCACACGCAGTTCCAGACCCACGGCTGCTGTGCTTCCACAGTGTGTAGTCCCTGGAGTTCTTGCCCTGACCCCAGGCACCTGGAATGCAGCGAGAATACAAAAGAAAGTCTCAAAAGGAATGATAACTTCGTGGCTTGTTGAGCCATTTGCCTGATAAGATGGATCTGGTCATTGTTTTAAGCCAGTGGTTCTCAACCTTGGCTGCACATTAGTATCACCTGGGAATCTTTTTAAAATCCTGATTTCTGGGCCTCATCCTCCGGAAATTCTGTTTCTTTGTTATGGGATGGGGCCACAACATTAGTAACAAAGAAACGAATTTCTGGAGGATGAGGCCCAGAAATCAGGATTTTAAAAAGATTCCCAGGAGATTCTAATGTGCAGCCAAGGTTGAGAACCACTGTTTTAAGCAATACTGGAGCTTTAGCAATAGTTAAGGGTGAGCATACAGGTGTTACCTCTTTGGGTTAATTGATTTAGCCTGTGGGCCACCTGTAGTAGTTAATGAACTCCCTCTTCCAGGTACCCGTGCTGCAGTCTTGGGCTGATTTTCACAGGCGATGTGTAGATAAGGGAAAGAACGGCTTGTTTTATTGGAAAGAAAAGAACAAGCCTTTGAGGATAGGAGAGCTGCAGCGGGACCAGCTCAGCACTGATTATTTTGCACAGAAAGACCCAGTGATTTAAAAACCATAAATGCTGTCCTCTGAAATGTACATCATGTTAGATTAGCCTCCTTGTAATAAGCCATCAGTCGCCCTTCAAGATTTTGACTGAATTATAGGTTTCAGCCACAATTTTAATTACAAGGAAGAAACTTAAACAGACGAATAAGATACTATATTTTAGTCTCATCTAAAACTATGAACTACTTTGTATATCCACCTTTATATCTGTGACTATTAAATATTTTTAAAAATCATTAATTCAACTAATTGTCTGGCAGTTGGCATGATGAATAGATTAGGGCTTAACAGCAGGGTGATGTTGTGTCTGTGTGTGTCTGTGTGACTGTCTGTAGGCCCATGTGGGGTGTATGGCTTTCCAGGTGGAAGAAATTTTCCTAACTAAGAAATAAACAGGTTTAATGTTTTTCAAAGTACTCCTTATGATGACAATATCTGATGAGTACAGATATGCCTTTTCGAACTGCCTTAGGAAAGAAATCAGAGAACATGTTGGTTGCATAAGAGAGAGATTTCATGTTACTTTTACTGCCCCATCATGTTTACATGGTTGCTACTATCAGAAAGTTGGATTATCAAAAATCCAATGACCCCTGGCCTGTGTGGCTCAATTGGTTAGAGCAAAAGGTGGCAGGTTCGATTCCCGATCAGGGCACATACCCAGGTTGTGGGTTTGGTCCCCAGCTGGGTGCATATGGGAGGAAACCAATCGATGTTTCTCTCTCACATCTAGGTTCCTCTCTCTCCCTCTCTCCCTTCCTCTCTTTAAAAGAAAAGAAAAAAATATGTATGTTAAAAAACAAATTGTGGTAAGAATGCCACAGCGGTTGCTTTTCAAATTCACAAAAGACATTTTTCTTATTTATTCATAAGTTTGGCATTATATTTAAATATCCAGGTCATGCTTATAACAGACAACCATGTCAAAGGTGAAGGGAGAAATTCACAGCAAAAGCACAGGTCTAGGTTCTCATTGTTGTAAACCATGGTCAGGTCTATTCAGAACTCCCTTGTCCTGACCAAGGACCCACAGCTCTGGAGAGGGGCGCTGTAGAAAGGACATTGTGGCTTCCGTGTGAAATAGTCGTAAATGCTTGTGACTTCCCTAATGTGTCGGGGAGGAAATCTCACAATGTGGTAGCAGAGGCACTTTTCCCATTAAGTTATTTTGCAATGTTGCTACTGAGAAATTCATGAGAAAAGATGAGGCAGGTGAATTTTGGTAGTCATATCTTTTTTAAAAAAATCAGCTTATAAAGAGATATTTGTGCTAATTCAGAAGCTAATTGTCCTGTGACGGAGTCTCAGGTTAACTTTTGTTTGGTGTTCTAGTAAAAGATAGGAAGTTTTTCCAGTACCATCTTAGGATATGTTAGTTCTCATATTTAATTTTCCTTTATTCTTTATATGAGTGGCTCAGATTTCAAAGCAGAGCAATATTCCAAAATTATACACTGGGTAAAAAGTGGTTTATAGTTAATGTTCATGAACAAAATAAGTCTGCTTGATACACAAGCACAAGTCCTGATTCGTGTAGTCTAAAGGGAGCATATTAGATGCACCAAATGAAAGTACCATGTAAAAACAGTACTGGCTTCATGGAAACCAATGTCCTTAGCACCAATGGTGCGGAGCAAGGACTTCCTATTCACAGATTTCCCTTCAAATTCTCCAGGCTGGATATGCCATGAATGCCATTTTAAGTTTCAGGATTAAAGTATTGTTAGGTGTTTAAAACAGCCAGTCCATGCATCCTTCCTCCACTTACTTTACTGTGTTGCAGTAAATATTCTGAATAGATAAGTGTGCTTAAGCAAGAGGCAACTGGAGGGAAAGTGTTAGTTTGTTGAAGAAGAGAATACTGAGGTCCTTCAGCAATAAAGAGAGTAATTAGCTAAGGAAAATATTTGCTGCTAATAAAAGAAACTACAAATGTGTGTGATATATGTGTGTGTATATTTTTTTCTGTTATTTATAATTTAATACATCCATATGTATAAATACATACATATATGATTACATCTATGTATGCTGAAAGTTTGGGGATTTATCATTGCTAAATGTAAAATCCTGCAAACTTGGGGATGCTAGGCTGTTTCCATACTATATTTGTCAGTGGAATTCCGTACTTTACACGTGATGGGTTTTCTTGAAGAGGAAAAAGCATAGAAAATGCAGTCATAGGCCAGTTGCAAGTTCAACAGCAATAGATCCCTTGGTTTGTGTGGATTAAGTTTCCCTAATTTAGATTAGGTTTCCCTCACTTGACTTCCTCCGTGTCCGATCAGAGCTACTTAGTGTGCAGCAAGTTTTCTTTATTTTCACGGGAACTCAGGTGCCTTCAGTAAGAGGCAACCACCAACCCATCGAATTCATCCACAGACAAGGTTAAAAGTGTCCTGTTGTTCCCTCATTAGGATTTTTTGATAGGCATCAATGGTGTAGAGTATTTGAAAGGGTTGGATGCAGTGCGTTTTGGTGACTCTATTCCATGTGCCACATGTGAGAGGTAGAAAGTGTGAGAGGAACTCCGCTTCTCTGAGTGGGAGCACGTTCACATTTGCTTATGGCATAGTCCCCTTGGAGTTCAAGAAGCAGAAATGAGAGACCAAAGGGCTTTCTGGAAGCATTTCCATGCGTCCACGAAGAGTGTGTTAAATTGGGTATTAATATTAGTAACTGAGGCAGAAATCAGGAGGCAAGAGAAGTACCAAAATGGCTTTTTCCTGGAGCTTTTCCCTCAGGATGCTGTTTTGGAGTGTTTAGAAAGAAGGCCCCTGAGTACCTGAGGAGGCAGCTGTCAGCAGGGGAAGTGACAGATGTAAGGGAAGTCCCAGGGCCTGTCCTAGAAGAGGCCCAGCATTGGTTGTATGAGCATTATTTACACCAAGGTGAACAGATGGATACATTTGATCAAATTCTGTCAGGTTCCTACATCAAAATTCTGTTTAGCATTTTGAATCTGCGGTTACAAACGCATGCATTTCTGATGTGTTTACTTAAGCCAGTGCTATATCTTATTTTTTGTGTGTGAGACTTAAGGTTGTTAGAATAGTATTAAAAACTAGAGGCCCGATGCACAAAATTCGTGCAAGAGTAGGCCTTCCTTCTCCCGGCTTCTGGCACTGGCTTCCCTCTGGCACCTGGGACCCTCAGGCTGCCAGCACTAGGGACCCAGGCTTCCCTAGCAGCCTTGGCTTTGTCTGGAAGGATGTCTGGTCTAATTAGCATATTACACTTTTATTATTATAGATGGCTACTACTTAATGTAGCTGTTCTATTTTGTACTATTTATTATTGTCTCATGGTGATTTATTTCATTAGACACACCATAGGATGATCAAAAGAGATAAACTAGATATGATAATTTATGCTATTTGGGAAGGAGACATTTATTAAAAAAACCTACAAGAACAACCCAGTTTTAATAGTAGAGTGTGTGGTTTAATTTTCAATATTCTGTGTCAGCAGGGTGGTGGGATTACTCCCCTTGGCTTAAAAATTTGAGAACAAAAGTGGAAAATCAGTAGAGTCATAGTTCATCATGATGATGTTGGTATACAAATGTGCACTTCCTGAAATATCAATGTCTGTCTCTAAATTACCAAATCCTTGAAGGTTTCCCCACCCCCCTTAAATTTTTTGGGGGGGAGGGGGGTTCTTAATTGTTTTTACATTTTCTCTTTTCTTTTCTTTTTTCTTCTTGCCATTTGTTCATAACCTTCTTCCATCTCTGATATTGTGTCCAGAGGTTTTGTACATTATACTGAAGACTCCTTTGTAGGTTCAGCCATAGCCTTTAAGTTTTAAAAGAATTATTATAATAGGTGTATAGTATTTAATAGTTTATGTTAACTAACTTAACTGATGGCCAGTGCAACCACCTGAATTTAAGGTCACAAAATTAAAAATGTTTGATGAGGCCCTGTCTAGCATTGCTCAATGGTTAGAACATAGGACTGCACACCTGAGGGTTTGATTCCTGAGCAAGGGCATGTACCTGGGTTGTGGGTCTGATCCCCACCGCCAGTCAGAGCATGTGTGGGAGGCAACCAATCAATGTGTCCCTGTCACATTGATCTCTCTCTCTCTCTCTCTCTCTCTCTTTTTCTTTCCCTCTCTCTCTTCCCCCTTCCACTCTCTCTCTGATTGGTCTGTCATCATGCACATAAGGGCTCCAAATCTTCGCAGTTTTATTGGTCCAAAAGTCACTGTCCTGATTGGTCAGAATGGAACTGCTCTGATTGGTCGATGAAGAAGCTGATGGAGATTAGATGGGAAAAGCCTCGGTCCTATTGGTTGAATTAGGATATCAGGAACTCCTTTATAAGGGCTGACTCAGATGGCACAAACACAGGGCAGGCAGTGCTGTTTAGTACAGTGCAGGTAGACATTATTATAATGTCCTGCAATTTTTTTTTTTAATTTGAGCCCAGATAGCCAGCAAGAGCCTTTCTTAGTAGGTGTCTTCTTTCTCAGGGTCCACAAGCCAGAAGCTACTCCATAGACAAGTTTTTAAAATCTTATATCTCATAAGAAACTTGATAAAGGTTTTCTCAAATTTGATAGAGTCTGAAAATTTTATATGACTTTACCAAAAACAAGTTGTAAAGAAAGAATCTTTTTTCAACTATCAGTAACATCAAGGATGACAACAAAATTCTATCAACTATGCCTTTGGAAAGATTAAATTATCTTTCTCTTGTATCTATAAGTGTCTATGAAATCCTCTCTGTATATTTCTATTCTGTACATAAAATTCTCCCTGTGAAATTTTGGTTGATATGAAAAGGTCAGAATCTTATAGTCCTTTAAAGTAGACATCCCAAATCATATAAGTTTCAGGCGTCGTAAAACTTGCATCCTCTCCTAATAAGGACATACTTTGCAACAACAGTTGCATAAATGCCAAGTATTTAATGGTCCTTTCATTAGTCTAAAACTGTGATAATAAACAATATCTGCCTATATTCTTTAAATATAAAAAGCATTTGCCACATGACTAGGGGTTAGTTTAAATTAATATAGTTTCCTAAGTTTGATTCTAAGTATTTTTAAAATCTCAGTCAAAATGTTATTGATGCAACTTTAAGTAGTTTTTCAAGTAATTAAACCTCAAGTATTTCTTTTTTAATCAAATTCTGTTGAACAATATTCAGTGTTTTCACCTCAATATAATTCCTCAATTTGATGAGATTGAATAGTATTGATAATATTAATGTCAGTGATTCTGATATGAGGCTGTCATTGATCTTGGTACTCTGTCCCCATTGCTCACTTCTGGCTCAGATAAGAACTGTTAATAACTGTACTAGAAATGCCAGAAGCTCTTAGCACATTCTCTTCTCCATAACTCCAATCCTCACTTGTACCTCACTTGGATTTCTTTAGTTGTCAGCCTGTCATTGTGCCTTACTCAGACAGGCATTCCCTAAAAGTTTGTTGGATGAATTATAGTAGTTATTTTATTTAGCTCTTTGTAACAGCTACCTCTACCTCCATTGGCAACTATAGGGAATATTCATCTCCATTTTTCCTAGCAACCATTGCAGTGTCTTTTGTATAGTGACACTAAATACAACATGTCATGGTAATGGTATTATTGTCCTAAAAAAATCAGTCTGGCCGACCAGGAATATTGTGGTAATATTTTGTCCTTTTGATAAGTATACTCCATGGTACCTCTCTTCCCAAATCTGAATACTGTCCACAAAACCATACTGAATCTCTATTAAAATCTATATGAATGTACCATACCTGTACCTTAGAAAGTGTTGCAACTGGACTCAAGTTTTTTTATTGGGCATGATTTCCTTGAATTTCTTGCTTCAGTTTTCTGTTCCTTCATGCACACTTTATGTGAATAAGATGAACGTTAGCAGATTTATCTACATCTCTTCATTTCTATTCTACAGCAATAACTCCTTAGAGTAATATCTGAAGTTATAGTAATTTTCTTCATATCAGAGAGTTTCTAACTATGTTAATGGAAGTTAGACTGGTTGCAGAAACATTCGTGAGAACTACCTAAGCTATAACATTTAAACAATTTATTTGATCTCTCTTTAGCTTACCTGCTCATGCCTTTGGAACATTGATGTTGACCTTGTTGGAACTTTGTCTATAATCATGATAAGTCCTTCAATAAAATCTAACAGAAAATGACATTTAAATTTCCAAGTGATTCATTAACCCTTTGAATACTGTGTGATGTGCTATGCCCATCTTAGCATATAGATACTCTTATGACATTGTACTCATATATTATTTCCTTGAATGTCCAAAACCTAATTATTTCATATTTAAAATAATAATAAAACAGAAATAATGACTGTGTAAACACTAGATAATTCTGAGCATTACCTACTGATCTTGTTACTGTTAAAAAGTGAGGAATAATTTTTGAGTGCATCAAGGGGTAGTAAAAGTTAAGCAACCATCAAAACTACAATTCTTTTTTTTTTTTCAAAGCAGCTGTGTGACTTTGGCCTTGTGTCTCTGAGTTTTCATTTCCTCATGTGTAAAATCAGCAAATGCATTACCCCTACTTGTTTACCTAACCGGCTGCTAATCATCCTTCATGATTCATCTCAGTCATCCTTTAGTTTGGGAGGCTACTGGTGAGTCCATGGGAGGCTGGGTCTCTTCTTGTGTATACTCCATCAAAACCCTGTGGCATTCCATTGAAACCATCTATTAATTTCTCTCTCTCTTGAGAGCATGAGCCTCTCAGGGGCAGGGACCAAGCCATTGTATCACCAGTGTGTCGCTCATAGTGGGAGGCAGAAAAGAAAGGTGATTAAGGACGCAAGCTGAGTTTATATCCCATTTCTGGACCTACATCTTGGCTCCAACATTGAGGCTAATGTAACCTTGACCAAGTTACTTCATTCACATAGGTCTTTGTTTCCTCCTGTGGGATGCTGATAATAATGGCTGTCTCCTCTGTGTTATTGTCAGAATAAACTTAAGTCATATTTGTTAGGACACTAACAGTGTGCCTGGCATATAGAAAGCACTCGAGCAATGCTATTACTATTATTAGTATTAGCTACATAAATTTTTGTTGAAGTAAACTTAACATTGTATTGTCTGTTCAGATATTAGAGTCTATGGTCATTCCATTCTATTTTCTGACTAAGAAATAAAAATAGATACTTTAGCCTTCTGAATTTGCACATGGGGACAAAATGGCCACCTGCTAAAATGGCATGTTTAACGTTGCTCGTGTGCATTGTTAAGAACTGTGAAGGCTCTGAGAGTTTGACCCTATTTGCAAGCTAATATATAAGCTGGCCACAGTTTCATGGGTGCTGGCAGAAGACACTGGAATCTTGGATCAGAGACAAAAGACAGTTTATCACTCACAGCAATAGTAGTAGCCAGAGTATTAGCATTTGTACCTGTGCCCTGAGCCCCATCCCCACATGGTGATTCAGAGAGAGTCTTGTGATGCCTACACTGCAGGGAGAGAAAACATGACCGTAGGGAACCTGACTCTTTTATAGTAGGCAGTAAGCATGACTAACCTTTGACACTAAGTAAGACATTCTCTACACTAATAAAAGAGAAAGATGCAAATTGACTGTACCTTCACGATGCCCACCAGCCAATCAGGAGTGAGTATGCAAATTAACCTAACAAAGATGGCGGGTTAATTTGCACATGCAGGCGCAGAGCAGCTGGGAGTGGGGGTGGGGCAGGACGCTTGTGACAACGCAGGAGTCCCGCACCGCCTCAGCCGCTCTGCACCTCTGGGCAGTGTGGGAAGGAGGAAAGGCGGCTCCGGGCTGGAATGAAGGTGGTGCTGGCAGTCAGGGGAAGGAAAGCCCATTCTTGCACGAATCTTTGTGCATTGGGCCTCTATTCCTTATAATGGACTGTAAATAAGCCTGCCTTTTGCTCTGGAATGAGACACTGTCTCTATCTTCTATGGCTTGCTCTATACAAATATACTCGAAAGAGTAGTCCTAAAGAAAGGCAGTGGTGCCTCCACTCACAAGATGTATGGAAACACAGGACCCATAGAAATTGGTCTCTCATCATGGTAGTTTACCTTTCTATAGAGTGGGTTTGTAGCTTTCATCAGATTCATAAAGGGGTGTGTGAACTAAAACAGTTTGTCTCTAAATCCCTAATTCATTATTTGTGTGTTAACATATTTGAGGACATCAATAAATAAACTCTAAGAAAGCAAGAGCTACCATGAGACTTCTTATGACTGAGGCCATTCCCTGTCCCAGAATCAGGGCTTGTATTTGGCTCATATGAAAAGTGGAACTAAGTCTCGGAGATGGTACCCTGGTCCCTGTGCCTGGGAAACAGAGTTGAGAGCCCTGGCTTCCATAAGGAAGGTGGACAGGATAAGGACAAAGAGTGAGAACTTTCTCGTTGAAAAGGGTATTATTAATTATTATAATGCTTATTGAAATGATTTAGTGCATAAAAAGGTAACCAAATTCATTTTCAAGATTGGATGTCCATTGTTGTGAAGTTTATGATGTATGCTATACATCACAGTGAACTTAGAGGCTATTTCCTTAACTCTAATAAATTTTCATTCTCATTTTGCATCATCAAAATGTGTGCTTTTTTTTTCTTTCCACATTTGCATCATCGTATTTTCAACATTCTTCTAAGCAAAATGTTATAAATTATTTTATGATCCATTTGTCTCAGCAGTGGTGACTCTGTCACTTGAACCACTGTTCAACATATTCTGACCCAGCAGAGACTAAGGCACAGGTCATTTTGTGGGATTAGTGACTACCCGCGAGTCGATAGCCTTATGCCAACCCAGTCATGAGTACCCAGCAAATGTTACACTCCGAAAGCATTATTATGATTATGTAACAAAAATAAAAGACAGAAACAAATGGCTTCAATAAAAATACTGTTAATCCAGGGTTTTTCAACCTCAGGGTTTTTTACCTTCTAGACCTGATAATTCTCTGTTGTGGGGAGCTCTCCTGTGCATTGTAGGGTGTTTAGGAGCATCCTTGCCTCTACCCACTAGAGGCCAGTAGTATCACCCTCTTCCCAAACCTCAGTCACAGTAAAAAAAATGCCTGTAGATATTGCCAAATCTCTCCCCCCAGTGGAGGGGTGAAGTGGCGGGGTAGCCCTCCATTGAGAACCATGGTGCTATTCTCATTTTTTAAGAGTGAGAACATTGGGAACATTCTATACATGAAGGAGAAGGTAAGTAAAGAGTGCAGCATAAACCTAATCAACATTCATAATTCCTGCAGTGAATTAACGCTTCCAGAGTTGGAGGGATTTGAAAATGACCTCTCTGCCAGTTCCTAAAGCCATGTGTGGGATCGGTGATGGAGCATTGTGGACGGGAAAGACTGGGCTTTTGTTTACTTCTTTGTGGTTTTATGATTTGGAGTCAAATTATAACTTTCCTGAGATTTTTTTTTCAAGAGCGGGATCATCCCCTGTCATTCCTACCTTTGAGGATTGGCCTGTGGATCCAATAAGATAGTTTAAGTGAAAACACCTTGAGAAGTCCACACAGTTTTATAATTGTTAAGAACGAGTAAAATGATTTTGTTTTAAGAAGTTCTTGAACATTTTAGAGCATTCCTTGAAATAACGAGGGGGACCCTCAGGGCATTGCAAAGAAGGATTTGAGAATCCCTTCCTTTGAAGATGCCCTTTAGCCCTGCTCAGCTCCCTCTCCTGTGTTCCTGAGTGGCTGTGACAGACGGCGCCCTTGAAGGAGTGGCGGAAAGGCTGACTGACAGTGCCACGGAGGCAGCACTCAGCGTTCAAATGCATAAGGACTTTGTTCGTGTTTCCTCAGTATCTGAGAAGTACCTATCAATCAAGAACCAGAGGCTTTTAAAAGGACCAAAAATACAGTTAATACTGTAAATCTATTAAAAATGGATGTTGCTGATTTAAGTAATCACGTATCGGACTTAGGATGTTATGTGTCTTTTATTAACAAAAAATAGTTTGTGTCTTGTATGACAGCTTCATCTTTGAAAAGAGAATACCCTTTCTCTGTGTGATGCTAAAATCTTTTTAATAATGGGGAATTGCTGTGCATTTTTTTCTCTTTTAAATATTTAATGCTAGCCTTCCTTGCCTGAAATGGTGTGAAAATATTTGCCGAACTTTGAGCAATAGCATAATTTAGTCTTAGATTATAATGGATCTTAAAAACTAGATGATCCAGTATACCATTCAATCCAGGCATCCTATTCTCTGACAGGAGGTCCTGCAGTCTCTGTTTGATTTTCTACCTTTCCTCAGTATCGCTTGTATTTGGAAGATTTTGCAGATGAGGAAACTGAGGCATAGATTGGTTAAGTGACTGAGTCCAAGATCCCTTGGCCAGTAAGGAGCAAAGTCAGAGTGTGACTCGTTATGTCTGAATCCAGACCCCTAGCTTAAATCATTTGGCTTTGTTTATTGCTACATAACTCTTTATTTTTTTTGTTAATCCTCATCCAGGGATATTTTTTCCACTGATTTTCAGAGAGAGTGAAAGTGAGGGGGAGAGACAGAGACATTGATTGGCTTCTTCTCACATGCAATGGATCGAGCCTGCAACCAAAGTACATGCCCTTGACAGGAATCAAACCCACAACCCTTCAGTCTGCAGGCTGACGCTCTAACCACTGACCCAAACTGGTTAGGGTGCATAACTCATTTTTAAAAAGTTACTTTTCACAATGCACTGAAAGCTACCTTTCCATAACCCTGCCATCAAATTAAAACAAAGAAACAAACAAAAAACAAACAACATCTTGTTCTTTCATGTGGAGCAAGAGACAATATATCTAGTCTATACTCTTGTCAATTGCAATCCTTAAAATATCTGATTCTACTTAATGACTGGTCCCTTTCAATACGCTTAAATTTGATCTATTTTAGGCGAATGTATCTTCCCCTCTTCCTTGGCTTGATTTAGCACAGTTGTTGTACCCCCTGTGTTTCTGGTTGACCTTTTCTGGGTGTTGAATACTTATCCAATTCCCTGCACATACCTTGGAAACCAGTCCTGGAACCAGTATTTAAAATATTGTTTTAACATCGGGCATTGTTTTTATCTAACTGATTTGGACACTCTACAGTTATCAACTCTGTTCTCTTTTTTCACTGCCTCCTCTTGTTCTTTGCTTGCATTATGATTGCTGCCATTAAAAATTACAAAGACTTGTGAACTTTTCTTAAAGCAAGTCTTTTCATCTTGATATTTTTAGAAGACTTTATATTAAAGTGGGTTAAAGTTTCAGCTTGTGTATTTAAGTCCATTTCAATTTAAAAATCTTTTTGTAATTTAAAATTTCCTCACAGATTACAGTTCAAAGTTGGTAAGTATTTTCTTTTAGCTATATGATTACTGCATAATTATTCAAGTGTTTTGGGTAAGATAAAATCATAAATATTATTTGTATCCATTGCCATTAATTATTAAGCACATGTCTCTTTCAGGGAAATTTAATCTATATGTCTGATTCATAGTCCCATAATTTTTCAAAATGTAATTTTGTAAGAGCCATCTAACATAAGTCATTTTTATGGAGTGTTTGTGTGTGTGTGTGTGTGTGTGTGTGTGTGTTCATTTCTAATATCAGAAGGTATTGTTTTGTTATGAAAAAAAACAAATGCTTACATGTTAAACATGTCGTATCTAAGACATAAACTTGGTTAACAAGTCCCTGTCATCTACCACTGGAAAAAAATGTATTTTTATTACAGATTGAGTTCCTTAAAATAGACTAGCCAATTCCCATGATACTATGCAGTGGGGTATAATTTCTAGGAACAGTGGTAAGTCTCTGTTGCTCTTTCTTTGGCCCATAGATTAAGGAAAGTCAGTTAAAAAAAAACACACCAGGATATTGCGCTGGCCGGTGTGGCTCAGTTGGCTGAGCATTGTCCCACACACTGAGAGGTCACTGGTTCGATTTCTGGTCAGGGCAAGTGCTGGGCTGTGGGCTTGATCCCTAGTAAGGGGCATGCAAGAGGCAGCTGATCCATGGTTCTCTTTTATTGATGTTTCTCTCTCTTTTTCTCTCTCTCTCTCTCTCTCTCTGAAAATCAATAAAAATTTATTTTAAAAAAGCTATAAATAGCCGAAACTGGTTTGGCTCAGTGGATAGAGTGTCGGCCTGTGGACTGAAAGGTCCCAGGTTCGATTCCGGTCAAGGGCATGTACCTGGGTTGTGGGCACATCCCCAGTAGGAGATGTGCAGGAGGCAGCTGATTGATGTTTCTCTCTCATCGATGTTTCTAACTCTCTATCTCTCTCCCTTCCTCTCTGTAAAAAATCAATAAAATATATTAAAAAAAACTATAAATAAACAGTTGACAAGAATAGGATTGTCTAGTACATGATAGGGATATTATTGGGGAAGATATTTCCAAGAGGAGTTTCCTGGGCTTCTTGCAAGAAGCTTGACTTTTAGTGTCCATGTCAGGATTCTGAGAGCCCCTTTGAGGACTAGCTTGGCTTTGAGAAAGACAGAGCTACTCACAGGGCTTAGATGTTCAGGTTTGCCTCCTTGCCTTGAAGGCCAAGACTACTTGATTTATCTTTACTGCTTTCCTGTGAATCCTTTGTGTAATAGTGAAAACTTTCATTATATTAAGATCAAGATGGGGAGCACCAAACGTGTTTTTGTTCTCAAAGATTATTAATGTTATCATCATAATTAGCTAGTTTATTAATATTAATAATAGTAAGAGAGCAAAGGGGAGGCCAGACACTGTAAGCATGGTCACCTGGGAAGCTTCACTAGGAAGCTACAGCGTCACATGACATTGTTCCTCCAACTGGATTAACACCCTCCCTTCCTCCATCTGGTACTGGATTTTTGGGGGCAGAAGGGGAGACGGGCACATGCACAGTGAACGAGGGGTGACATAGCTTAGGGAGGTGCTTGTCTGTCAGTCTAGTCTGGGGAACAACGGATTGGCTAGGAGGGTGGAGCCACTCAAAATCTTGGAAGGTTAAAACCCCCAGACAAAGAGTTCCCTTCCTCCTTTTCTTGCTCTCTCTTGCTCTGTGACTTGCACTTGCCCATGCTCTGGCCTGTTCTCTCTTCATAGCCACATGGCCTTAAGCAGCCACATGGCCATGGCCATGCAGACTCAGACTCTACATGCAGGATGCTGGACTGGACTGTACGTTAACATGGGACAGAAATTCTGGGCAGTGGCCTTGTTTCTGGCCCTGATGAAGACAAGATTGGACGTCTTCCATGGCGAAGGGGACAGCGATGAGATCTTGGATGGGGAAGCTCCTTAATTTTACAACATCGACAAAGCTTTCCACAAATCCCATCCTCCCTTGGGGGACTGAGGAAATTCTTTTCCTCGAAACATCCCAAGAATTCCACTTCCACCAATAACATTAAAACTATGCTATGTTCTAAGTATACATTAGGCTAATAGGCAAAGTAGACTTAGTATATTTTACAGAAGCTAAGGTATTGTGCTAACTTGGTTAAAGAAACTTGCATAACGCCTGACAATTTAATTTTTAAAAATCCAATTTGACTTCTTGATACAAAGGCAAAGCCATCTACACATTGAGGAAGAGATTTTTCAGTTGGGTTAAAAGGGATGGGTTTTAAGGATAAGGTGGCAGCATCAGGCTGTAGGGAAGCTTGCAGGCGCGGGCATCAGACTGGACAAAGCCCAGGTCTTAGCACTAATTTAAGTAATTGATCAAGTTTCCTCACCTCCCCATGCCTGTGTGCTAGGCCATGTTTTCTGTGAAAATCAAGTGTAATGGATCTAAGTGTAAAGCATTTAAGAAGGTATATTGCAGATGACACTTAAAAAAATCTTTTCTACAGTTCATTTTTTATTTAAAAAATACCAACTTTTCTTGAGTTATTATTTATTTTCATGTTCAAATTAGGTAATACTTTTTTCTGTTTACCAGGTTTTGTCACCCCCATTGCCTCTTTCCTTATTAGCCTCTTCTCTCTCTGTGTCCTTGTGCCTTTGACCCTATTGTTTAATTGTTCTGAGATATGGAGTTTTTGATCCTAAACATCTGGGCATATGCAGATGTTTCATGAGATGCACCTTATTTTTATTGTATATTCTCATTTACTCCTTTTCCTCATGTTCCTAAAAACATCCTACTTATTGATCATGTATATTCCCTTTGTCTGAGGAAGACAATATTGGAAAATAACAACATGGCAAAGTGCAGTGGAACTGAGATTTGATTGTTTTTCTCTGTAGCTCCTTCCAGTTTTAAAATTATTTGGATCTCTGAAATGGAAAGATCTGAAATTTCATAGGTGATATATTTGAATCACCTAGGAACACAGTTTTCCCCAAACCCTCTTTGTGGTGTGTGTGTGTGTGTGTGTGTGTGTGTGTGTGTGTGTGTGTTTACTCAACATGTGCATATTTTCTACTTGCCCCATCTGGCATCGGCTTGAGCACCAGTCTCTCTAGCTGTTCTATGTCAAGAGCACTTTAGCCTTTTCATTATGAAAGAGAAAGAAATGAAACAATATGACAAAGAAAATACTTCCACTATTCTCCCCAACCTCACTTTTTGTTTTGTTGTTTCTAAGCAAGTTTCTTGCCATTTACCTTTGCATTTGCATTGCTTATTGATTGGCAATTTTGAAATTGTTTATTGTGCTCTTTTGTTTCACTGTTGAAGAGCTAAAACAAAAGCTACCAGGCCCTGTGAGGTATACATTTGCATGCAGTAAGCGTTGCCCTAGGAAAAAGTAATTGCTAATGCATATTTATGTGGCACAAATTTGCCATTTGTTTATGCATAAAATTATCAATAGTGCAGGGCGGCCCAGCCGTAGAAAATGGTGACCTTTTTAGCTTAATAAATAGAAATCAGCTGTTATTGTGGAAAGATCAGCCATTTATTCTGTGTTGAGGGACATTGCCGGGAAAATGCAGATTGGGGCTGGCAATATCATTAAATGGAAGGCCAGTGACCCTTTCTGTAGAGTCTATTATACTTTATCTAATAGGGGATAAATGACTCTGGTTGGCAAATGGAATAAAGAACTTTTTTTTCTTTTGAAATTGTATAACTATATGAATTTTCAGCCAGTAAAACTGAATAGGAAATCTCATGCTGACCTGTTGCTAGAATTCTCTCAAAAAGTATGTTTTAAAGTTGCTTTTTCTATTCATTATTCTCTGATTATTTTAATTTGTACCCATTGAAATAAAGTAAGTCAAAAGGTATTTTTTTCCAGGAAAATAGGCCTTCCTTCATTTTTAGCTTTCTTTTCTATCTATTTATTTTTTTACCATACCTTTTTCTTTTCTTTGCAGGTATCTTTGACTTTTACAGGGGGGCTCTATATTTGATGTATTTAAAAGATTAATGGTAGAATAAGAGATTGTCAAAATAAAGTTTCCAATAGATTGTAAACTGAGCTGGTTTTTCTTGTTGTGTTGTTGCTGGACTAAGCATAGTACTTTCTAATGATAAGAATGGCTTTTAAAGTAAGTCTCTAATCTTTTGGATTAAAGAATATCCAGCCCTGGCCAGTGTGGGTTAGGTGGTTGAGAGTCCTCCTGTGCACCTAAAGGTTGCTGGTTTGATTCTGGGTCAGGGCACATGCCCAGGTTGCAGGCTCAGTCCCCAGTAGGGGGCATGTAGGAGGCAGCCAGTTGATGTGTTCTCACATCAATTTTTCTCTCCCTTCCGCTCTCTCAAAAAATCAATAAGCTATTCTTAAAAAAAAAGAATATTCTGTAAATTGAAAAACCTCATCATCATATTTTCTTAATATGTAAATTACCAACAGATAGTTTTTGTGTCTTTTTGGATTGTTTCACTGATGTTTCTTATAGATGAAATGCCCTCAGTCTTTCCAGAGCTCATCTGTGGCTGGTTAACGTGGTGGGATCTCATGCTACATTTTAATATATCCGGTATATCTGTATATCTATATCTATCTATAAAATAATATTTTATACATATATATGTTTATTTTATTGATTTCAGAGAAGGGAGAGGGAGAGAGAGATTGAAACATCAATGATGGGAGAGAATCATTGATTGAGTGCCTCCTGCATGCCCCCTATTAGGGATTAAGCCTGGAACCAGGTATACGCCGACCAGAAATGGAACTGTGACCTGGTTCATAGGTCGACACTAAACCACTGAGCCACATCAGCCGGGCTCACACTATGTTTACTTGACTAATATCTCTTTGATGTGTTAGTGAACTTTTCTACTTGAAAGGACTTATTATCCAGTTTTTCAATCCTTACAGAATTCACTGTTAAAGAGAAGTCATGTGGGTTTTTTTCTTTATTGATTAAGGTATTACATATGTGTTCTTATCCCCCCATTAGCCCCCCACCACCTCAACTCATGCCCTCACCCCCCTGGTGTCTGTGTCCATTGGTTAGGCTTATATGCATGCATACAAGTCCTTTGATTGATCTCTTTCTATTTGTTTGTTTTTCAATACTATTATGTAATATTTGATGCACTCAAAATGTTATGTAAGTTGTGAAACAAGATAAGGAAACAGAGACCTGCAAACCCACCTCAGAACAGGGCAAAGCTCTTTGAAGCTACCTGCATGCCTGTCCCTGATTGTGTCTCCTGACACAAGTGCAAGGCCACAGGCGTAAGGTTTCTGCAGCAGTGGTCTTTCCCTGTGCTGCGCTCTAGCACCACAGCACATGCTGCAGGGTGACTGAGCAACCTTTTACTGGGGGAAGGGAGACTGTTGCCCCTTTTAAAAGCAGAGGGCATAAATAGGATTCAGACACCAGGGTACATTAGTCCATAAAATGAATATATATTTTTAATACATATATATTTTTTATTGATTTCAGAGAGGAAGGGAGAGAGATAGAAACATCAATGATGAGAGAGAATCATTGATCAGCTGCCTCCTGCACACCCCCTACTGGGGATTGAGCCAGCAACCCAGGCATGTGCCCTTGGCCGGAATTGAATCTGGGACCCTTTAGTCCATAGGCCGATGCTCTACCCATTGAGCCAAACCAGTCAGAGCTGAATATATATTCTTTGTCATTTTTAAGGTATTGATTTTAGGTCCATTAGATTCACAGTCACTAGTGGGAGAAAAAATGATTTAATGGGTAGGTTGGAACTCCAGAGGAAGAGCAGCAGTGATTATCCCCTTCTTCCTCAACTCCCTGCCCCTGTTATGTAATACTAGAGGCCCAGTGCATGAATTCATGCACCACTGAGTTCCCTGGCCTGGCCTGCAGGATCTGGCTGAAACCAGCTCTCTGATATTCTCCGAGAGGTCCCGGATTGCAAGAGGGTGCAGGCGAGGCCGAGGGACCCAACTGGTGCATGGTGGGGCCGGGAAGGGACACAGGAGGTTGGCCAGCTGGGGAGGGACCGTGATAGGGCTCCAGGGTGTGTTCCGCCCATCTCACTCAGTCCTGATTGGCCAGACCCAAGCAGCAAGCTAACCTACTGGTCGGACCGTCTGCCCCCTAGTGGTCAGTGCACATCATAGCAACTGGTCTACTGGTCAACTGTCTGCCCCCTGATGGTCAGTGCATGTTATAGCCAGCAGTTGAGCGGCCTTAGCATATTATTAGCATCTTATGCTTTGATTGGTTGAGCAGCCGACTGGTCTACTGGACACAACATATTAGGCTTTTATTATATAGGATCTTCAAGTAGCAGAGAAGAGAACTGAGGGGGGTGGCAGGGATAGGCAGTTTATCATCTGTCTTTACAAAGGATCACAAAACAAATTTGAACTGAATTATTACTGTGTCTCTAATTGTGATAGAACAGATTATTTTGATTTGATACGAGTTGCCAAGATTATTTTTTATAAGGTGGTTTTTAAGTTAATGAATATATTTTATTTTTATAAAACCCAGTGTTTTAAGGTATTATGTATAGAGATTATAGGATATTAAGAAATCAAGTTTAATTTTTTTTTTAAAGAAAAGAGACCCTTTTCACAACTCTAAGAAAAGAAACTTCATCATGGTGCCTTTCTTAGGCAAGTGATATTAGTGAGAATGACCATCACCATAATTTTAAAAATAGGGGGTTTTCTGTTCCATAAATACATAGAAAATTATTGTTTTATACTAGACTATTTCCTTTCCCTTTTTATTTTGCTTCTTTTTATGATAAGGGGATGACGAAATATCCTTTTACTTCTGTGTAAATTCTGATTTAGGGCACTAATAATAATTCTAGTCAATTTTACCCAAGTAATGTTGCTAGCACCTCAAATGAATTTTCTCTTAGGCTGCTTTGGAAGTTACATCTGTATTCTTATATATGAAAAAAACTAATTATAATATAGGTTGGGAATTTTTAAAAATTCTAATTATATTTTTGATATTCTGACATGCTGATATGTTATAATTGAAGGAAAATATGCCTACTGAAATTTGACTATTTCAAAATTTGACCTGACATAAAGATTATGATATCAAACAAATTTTTTAGAATTTTATATTTTAACTCAAGTTTTATGAGTTCTTTGACAAAAAATATATACATACAGGCTCCCTCTTGTGGGTAAAATTACCACCTGTGTATCTCTGTGTTGCCCAAATATAGAATATGGCACAATTTGTCTGTTTTGCTTTTAAGTAAATTCTGTGGTAGTCAGATATGACATTTCACTTAACTGGGGGGAAAAAAGAGTAGAGTTTGGTGTATATTTTGAAGCAACATTTTTAAAGAAAAGAAATAATTATTTTAAAATGGCAGACAACCTTTATTTTATTGCAACAGCATAATTCCTGAAGTTCAAAAATTTTAATAACTTTTGTCATTTTGGAAAATCTCTAATGGAGTAATTCGTGAACTAATGAGATAATATGCAGTCTTCACTTTGTCTACGAGGGGACTTTAGGATTTTTGTCAATATCGTTAAAAGTTCTGAGGGTGGAATGAAGTAAAATTCCTCCCTACCAATCATGCTCCAGACAGATACTCTATGGTAATAAAACATCTCGAATTCCATAAGCCTTTTGGTCAAAACTGAGCAACCTGGGGTGTAATATGAATGAACACTGAAGCATTACTCAGTTCTCCATGAACTGAACTGACAGGAAAGAGACGGAGCTGGAACTGATGCTGTGGCTGCCACCATATGCATGTTCCCTGCTTTCAGAAGTCTGATGCTTGGGAATTTCAATTGATTGCCAAGGGCCATTTCTGTCCAGTCTGGGGAAATTGGTAGCAAAGCCAGAGTTTTATTCATTCCTGAAAGTGGCAAGCACGTTGTATCTGAGGTTGAGCTGGGCATTCATAGAGATATCTGGAGTAAGGGATGTGAATGTAGAGGTAGTTGGGTGACTCCCACAAAACAATTACGAGCTGACCATCACTGTCATATGTTTGAATGGAATCAAATTAGGGACCTATGAGGATACCTGAAGATCGCTCATAAATTATTTCAAGAAATAAGAATTTTCCTGGCCTAAAGTATCTGCAGGATGTTTACATGAAAATTAGAAAAAGTGAACAGCTTCTAAGGGAATTAATATCTGTATATATGAATATAACATAACATATGCATATACATTTTTAGATTAACTCTGGTGGCATTACAATGCCAAATTAATGCCTTTTTCATAAACAATGACTTTATTATAATTATTATATATTTCTATAAATTTACAGATGTATATATTTATAAATTGTTTCAAAAGCTTAGCTCCCTCCTGCTTCCACAAGTCTTATGTTGATAGATTTACTAAAAAGAAATGTGCATTGCTAATTGTTTAATTTTATTTTTTCCAGCATTCCTTTTGCTGATGACACGATTCCTGTTTGAATCTGTTTACAAGATTCTGAAAGCTGAACAGAGAATTTTGGCACTGCACTGGGCAGGAAAAAGGTACATTCATAAAAAACATAATACACACCTTTGAAAAATCAATTACTACATTTGCTTACCTCCCAAAAATGGAAGTTTATATGCCTTCTCTTATTTTTAATTTATAAGTAAAATTTATGACATCTGCATATAAAACTATAGTACATATTTTTTTAAATATTCAGATGACAACTAGATATGTAATTATGATTTTGAAACATTTCATTATAAAGGTAATGTCCCTAAACTGGCAGATGATAGCAGCAGCATTTTCATTTTCTTAATGAGAGACACGTTTTCTTAAAGTTGCAAAAGCTTTTTATTTCCATTGATAAATGTGTTTTAAAACAGTTGATAATTTGTTGTTGTTGCTGCAAAAGAAATATTTAGAGTCACAATGAGTAGATCACACATTTTACAAAATTTTCCATAGACTACTAAATATTCTATGGTATGCTTTCGTAGACACATACAAAAGTGCAATTTTGACAAGGCCCATTCCAATTCATTTGACAGGAAAATTTATGGGCATCTATCTGTGTAGGCATTTATGAAACTCTTGTTTGTTTGGTTTTTTTTAAAAAGTAATACTGTTGGAAATAGGAACTTAAGGTTTCACCACAGACCAACATTTGAAAATCCTTTTCTAATCTGTGGCTGACTGACTGTCTTGGGGTGGCCTCAGAAAAGTTTGGAGATAAGTGATCTTGTTGTTGTGAAGAGGTTCGTAGGATGGAAAAGGCATTCTCTTTTGATTCCTAAAGAGAATGAGAAAAAAGTGGTCTTCTTGCAAAGTGAACTAAAACTTACTTGTTTACTAATCCATTCTTAAAATCTTGAAACTGTGTTTCTAAAACTTCAAGTTATACATTTATTTGTGAAAGCTCTTAGAAACAGCAGTGGTTTTTACCTTCTTTAAAAACTAAATTATTACAAATCTAAATAATATTTTTAAATTTATAAATAAAGCTTCATGTAGTCACAGACAAATGAAATATAATATGCAGGAAGGAGTAGTGAGTAATGGATTTTATGCTAATAGAAGTGGAACAAGTCACAAATGAATACTGCAAATATAAAACTTCTATAATTTTACTAGTGAAACTACCAGTGTAAGTAAAAGTAAAAGACAAGCCACAAACTGGCCTACTTCCAATAAATATGAAAAACATCACATGTAAATAACTGTTATATTACAAGAAAGACACTATCATAATTTTAAAAATAAGACATAAGGACAAATGGTTACTGAGTTATTTAATTGAATATAAAAAGCTAAACAAAAGAAATGCAAAGTTACTATCCATCTAGTAAAAAGTTACTATCACTTACTATCTAACTAGTAAAAAGTAGTTTGGAATGACAGTGCTGGAACCAGAATGTGGGGAGATGGGTGCTTTCAATAATGTTGGAAAAAGGTTATATTTGCTCAACTTTCCAGGAAGTGATTTAGCCATCTCTGAAGAGCCTTAAATGTTTCGAAAGCATTCTATGCAACATTTCCACTCTGTTCCTTTGAAAAACTTTTGATTGCAAGTAATCTGAAATAGTTTTAAAACGATAGAACTCGATATGTCTTTGATGTGACGTCTGTGTAGGCAGTTCAGAGCGGTTGGATGGCTCCACGGTCCTCAGGGGCCCAGATTCTGCATCTTTTACTCTGAACATGTGGCTTTGCCTAATGTCTTGAAATACCTAGTATTGGCATACCCGCCTTCATATTCATACTTCATTTACAGCGAGGGAATATTTCTAGGAGAAGGCCATGCTTTCTCCCTTTAAGGATGTCTTCTGAAAGATTCCACATTCCCTCCACTTCCATTCCCTTGGCTAGAACAGAATCACATGGCCGTGCCACACTGCAAGGGAGGCTGGAAAATGTAGTTTTTGTCTTGCAATATAAATGTGGAGTGGTTATTAAGTGGAATAATAAGAGAACAGATATTAGGGCCTAAGTAACAGTATCTGGCAATTTCACTTCCAAGAAACTTAACTTAATGAAATAATTAAAGGCGATAACATTTAGTATGTAAATATGTTAATTTTCATATATTTATAATGGGAATAATTTGAGGTTGATTAAACTGCCCAACAGTGATTAGATAAATTTGAGCACTTTCATGTTATAGGATATTATACAGTTCTGACGAAGAATTTTGTATAAGTATTTTTAAAAATATTCTCTTACTTTAGAATAGCGATTTTCAACATTTTCATTTGATGGCACACATAAACTGATTACCAAAATTTTGCAGCGCATATAAAAACATATATTTCTTGCAGATCTGATAAAAAAATAGGTATACTTTTGATTCATTTGTACCAGATAGCTATTGTGTTGGCTGCTGTCACTTTTTTAATTTGACAATCTAAACAATGAGGTATTGCATGTCTTAAGAATTCTTATGGCACACCAGCTAAAAAAACACTGCTTTAAAATATTAAAGGAGTGAGAAATTAAGTTAAAGCTAAGTAAAAAATCACAATTAGGTAGCAATCTGTGAGAAATTTTTTGCAGACATTAGAGTGAGAGTATTTTACCCCTGAAACTAAGCTGACTTTAATCTTTGTAACTTGTAAGAGAAACATAATGTTGAGGAGCATAGGTGTTGGAGGCGCACTGTTTGGGTTCAGCTCTTCACTGTGCCACTTATGTCTGTCTATTGTTGGGTATATTCCTTAAGCACTGATTCCTCATGTGTATGACCTAAATAATAAACGAATACACCGTATCATGCAAATAACTTATCATGTAAACACTAATGTCTACAAAAGAGATTTTAAAGCCCCAAAAGGTACTAAAGATAATCAATTTATAAATTATTAAAGTTTCATTTTAATAGGAAGATAGAATAATTTTAAATCTAAATGCCCCTAATAACATAAACTTAAAAATTATTAAGGAAACAGATCTACAATAACAGTGATAGTATTACACTTCTCTCAGCAACAGATGGAATAAATGGACAGAGAAAGTTAGTAAGGATGTAGAGTTGAAAGACAAGATTAAGAAATGACCTGATAGACATATATACAATCTTTCATACATTTACAAAATTCACTTTATTTTGAAGAACACATGGAACAGTTATAATCATTAATAGTACACTGTCATATATTAGTTCTCAGCCATTTCAAAGATTTGGAATCATAATTAAATTAAGCTTCAAATAAATAACAAACATATAGCTAGAAAAAGTTTCAAAATTAGAAAGAAATCACAATAGACTAAACAAAAGTGAACACTCTATGTGTATCAATTGTATAATGCCTGTAAGATGTATTTACTGGGAAAATTATGCCTTAAATAAATGTATTAGAAAAAAAGAGTAAAATTATTAGTCCAAGAATTAATTTCAAAAAGACCAACAAAATAAAAGTAGCAGAAGGAAGAAAGTGAAGTAAGAGCAAACTTAATGAAGTGAAAGAGAGGACAAAGAAAGTGAAAAATCGATTGCTGCCAATGATGAATGAGTTTTCCAAAGCTCTGATGAGATTGAGCAAGGGAGCAAATGGCAAGGGGCAAATAACTATTATCAGGGATGACAAAGGCAACATCACAACAGCCAATGTAGTAAAGCAAAGTAAAGAAATAAAGTTAATAGGCTTGAGAACCAACCAACCAGTTGTCATTATTGGCAAATGATATGAGTTAGTAAGAGAATTTAGTAAAGTTAATGCATATGCTGAAATCAACTCTATTTCTATATATCAGTATCAATTTTTATCTAGTATACAGTAATAAGAGATGTGCAGTACCTCTATGGGAAAAAATTGTGAAACTATTAAGAAATATTTTCAGGGTTGGATTAAATGACGAGGTAAACCATGTTTATATACTGAAAGATTCAATAGTGTAGAGATGTCCCTTACTCCCGAATTGATTTGTAAGTACAATGTAATCACACTCAAAATGCCAGCGGGTTGTTTTGTGTTTGTTTCTTTGTTATTTGTTTGGATAGTTGTGTGTGTGTGTGTGTGTGTGTGTGTGTGTGTGTGTGTGTGTGTGATGTGACAAGTTGATTCTGAAATGCAAAAGGCAAAGAGTAGTCAAGACAAAAAAAGAAAGACTGGGTGGGAGTACTTGCCCTGCCAATATTATATAGCTCTCATAAATCAGTAAGTGTGGTATTACTGCAGGGGTAGGTAAGTAGAAAAATGAGAAAGAACAGAGAGCTCAGAAACCTCTTGGACATGTGGACATTTTATTTATAATAAAGGTGGTACTTAAAAGCAGTAGAGAAATAACAGACTTTTAAATGCATGATACTGGGAAATGTGATTGTAATGGAAAAAAAATGAAATTGGATCTCAACCTCATACTACACACACACACACACACACACACACACACACAAAATTAATCAAAAACTAAGTGTAAGAGGCAAAAACAATTAGAAAATCTCCTATAAGAGATTATCCCATATTCTCATACAAGAGAATCTAAGACAATAACTTTATGACCTGGAGTAGGAAAAAAAGCACATATACTACATTATTTTTAGTAGACTATTTTTCAGAGCAGTTGTTGGTTCACAACACCATTAGCAAAAGGTACAAAGATTTCCCATATACTACCTCTCCCCTCCCCCCGACACACATGTCCTCCCCCATTATCACCTCCCCACCCTAGTGATGCATTTTTTAACAATTCATGATTGACACATCATATCAGCCAATGTTTATCATTTGTATTAGGGGCTACATTATTGTTTTTTGTTTGTAAGATACACCATAACAAGAGTGAAAAGACAGGACACAGAGTGGTAGAAAAAATTTGCAAAACATCATTGACACAGATGGTATTCAGAATAGATTTTTTAAAACTAAGAATCAATGTCAAACTTCACATAATCCAATAGAAAAATAGGCAAAACAACAAATCCTAATGTCCAATAATATGTACAACTGCCCAAACATATAAAAAAGTGTGTCGTCTCACTATTAGTCAAGGAAATACAAATTAACTCGTAATGAGATCCCACCACGAATGCTTCAGAGGGGGAAAACAAAAATGGCTGGCAGGTCAAAGCATTGGCAAGGATGCAGAGCAGCATCAATGCCCACAGAGCACTTGTTGGGATCTGAAAGGGAACAATCACTTTCTGATATAGGACCTAGTAAAGTTGAAATGTATACCACTGCTTAAGCATAGCAACAGTAGATAAGTATCCTGTAGAAATATGTGCATTTGCGTATCAGGAGACATGGTCAAGAATATTCACAGGAGAAACATTTGTATTTGCCAAACATTGGAGACAATTCATTTGCCACTGAGCAGAGGGAAAATGTAGAATAGTCATTCAATAAAATATGAAGTGATGGAAATGGTCACATGGTAGTGATCTAATTAATATTAAGTGGGAAAAAATCAAAGACATAAGGATATATACAGGATGATTTCAGGCCAATAATTATATTGTTCAGAAATGCATCGTAGATGGTAAAACTATAAAGAAATGTGAGAAAATACTACTAAATGATCCATGGATGCTGATCTCTGGAAATGAAAAAAGAAGCTAAGCTGAGGGAGGGAGATTTGGATCAGAGCACTTCTCACCCAAGGGAGAGTGTCAGTGATGTCCTGTGTGGTGGTTACATGGGTACATGCTTTCCAACCATTTGTTAAACTGCATATGTTGTATACATGTATTTCATAATTGATAAGTGTTAAAATAAAACAGCAAATAGTTATGACAAGTTTTATTTCTTTAGTGGTGCATTATATGAGGGAGATACATAGTTGCAAACAGTATAACTTAAGTTGATACATCTTTCAAATTTACGAAGAATAATTTAAGATGCTTATTAAGAATTTCCCACATTGGAAATGAAGAATAATAGGATATTAAAATATGCATTTATTTTTCCAATATTCTTTTCCTTTAAAGAAACTTAATATAGGATATCAAGTATTGCCAAAATGTTTTAGAAATATAAAATTATGAATATTTTGTTTTCGTACAAATTGAAATACATCATGTAAAAACATCCTCTACATGTATCAACAGTATGCACAAAAAGGCTGAGTTGAATATCAGGTTTTATGTTGCATTGAACAAAAGTAACACGCAAAATATAAGTACCTCACATAGGTATTGTAAATCTAAGATTTTGCAGAGGTAAATTGAGAATATTGGTTACTTACACCATTGTTGGTAGTTATTTTTGTTTTGCTTATCTCCTTCTGTTTTAACATTCTTTTAAAATGTCACTGCATTTATGGTTATTTGCTTTAACCATTTAGCCAGTTAATAATTTGTCATCCTAAGTGGTTGTTTTTTATACACACCTTTTGGTCACCTTTCTCTTTTACTTGCAAATAAGCAAGCTCTTTGCTTTAACTGTTCATCAAATCCAATCTCCCTTTTTTTCCTTCAGTCACCCTAATCTAGAAAGTAAAACTCTTTATTGCTTGGAAAAATAAAAATAATCCCAATATATTGTAAATTGTCAAGTGAGTTCTTTATAATTAAAGATTACTCTGCAGTATACAATTTTTAAGGCATTTATCTCGACAGGGTTCACTGGCCTTTGAGAATGAGCCACTTTGTTGACAAATCTGTCATCTAAATTGTGCAACATTAACGAGAACTCTGAGCAGCACACTCTTACATTTTAATGTGGGTGGCAGTTGAAGGGGGTGGGGGAACACACACCATCAAAACAAAATACTGAACATGATTGAAGTTGATTTAAAAAAGGTCTGCCACCTGTGGATAAAAATGTGCATTACTCCAAACACATAATAATTAACAAGACTTGAAAGGCTATGGCAAAATCCAATGACCCTCTGAAATCAAAACCCTAGTTATCAAGAAAAAAAAAATACACAACAAGCAAACAAAAAGAGGCAGAAAAAAAGAAGGCGCTGATTTCACAGTTATACAGATACAGGGCTTGTGATGCCCATGTTCTATACCTTCATTCACAGTTCTTAGCAACATATGGTAGAACTGATTCCTCAAAGTGCGGTCTTTGATTTGAATCACTGTTTCCTCATTAATAACTCATTATGTGATTCTATATTTCCTGAACAGTATAAAATTCTATACCTCATTTTTTCATAACCCCTTATAAATCATGGCAGACCATCTTTTATTGCTACGCTCAACCTCTTGAACAGACGCCTTTTTAGAAATACTTTCAGCTTAGTTTTCTCAAGCTAATAAAACATTATAGGCAAAAACACCATGAAAAGCATGCTAACAGAATATTTAAATCTAAGAGCATTATACTCTTACAGTTTTTCTTAACTCAAAATTATTTGTTTAAAGGCCTGATCGTGCTTGTCTTCATGCTCTACCTGCAAATATTGATATCCATCGGAATAGTTTAACATAAAGTTAGAAGCTTATTTTTCTGGGTGTTTCGAGTGTATGTGCATATGCCCCAGGGGAATTTCATTAGCACAATTTGAATTGCAGAGTTCATTTTGAAATGTAACATAAGTAAGATAATGCAATTAACTAGAGATGCTCCATTGTACTGGTCTTGGAACCAGATTTTGCTACTTGTGTAGCCAATGCTAATCCACTTGAAGCAGCTCTAAAACACAAGCATGGCAGAAAATAATGGTCTATGTAGAATTCCTTTGACTTTCAGCTTCCTGATTGATAAGGAATAATGAGTGAGAATCATTCAAAAGTTACAGGAAAATTAGAATTGTATTATTTTATGCAAGTCAGCTGATCATATGCATCTTAATAATTTAATAACAACTGCTTGAGTATTGTTTTGTTATTCAGCAATTATAATTAGGAGGATTTTTCCTTCCAAATAAAATTATGCATGAACTGCTGACCAGAAGTCTTTAAAATAATGTATATGAGCAAGCAATGGCTTAATTTTGCATCTTTCTTTAGAATACTAAGTAACAAAGAAGCAGTTCTAACAATAATAATTTAATTTGAGAAAAAACCTTGAACGCAAAGTGTCTCCATAAAACTTTTTGCATAATTAGGTTATACATATTCTCAATGGAAGAAGTCTTGCCCATGGTCAAATTCAGTAAATGAAAATACATTTTGCATAAATTGGTGAAGTTCAACTGCTGAGATTCATTATAAAATGTAATAAATATTTACTAATTTTAAAAGTAATTATGGACTGTGATATTTATTTTCTTATATGATATTTGTATCTACGAATCTGTTAGTAGAGAATTTTAAAAAAAACACTCATATTTTATAAAAACAATTTGCTGTATAATACTGTATAATATGGCATGACATACTATACCATAATATAATATAACATAATGTAATGTAATATAAACATGATGTTAGACCTGTAATTAGGGAATTTCATTCCCTCTTAACATGGGAAAGCTTTTTAATGCAAGTGTAATTTTAGGCATTTTAAATCTGTGTGAATGAATTGGTTATAGAACAATTTTCTAAATATTTAGAAATAAGTTAAATCTCTTATACTATTGCGATGTAAATTCTAGAAAGGTTAAAGGTTTAAATTCTTAATAAAAGAATCCATAAGGGTATTAAGAGATAGTGTTGGTGAATATTTATATAAGCTGGGGGTAGGCTTGAAAGTTATTTTTAAGCATTATATCAGAGGCAAATCGCAAAAGAAAATTCTTGCTAGGTTTGGTCACATAAATGAGAAAGCTTCTTTGTGTCTTAAAGGATGGCAGGCAAACAAAGGAGGAACGGAGAAATACATTTGTAATATATTAGGTATAACTATATAAATTGCCATTTTTGTTAAAACTGTCAGACTATTGGCAATTTCATATGATCATGTATGTACTGAAATGTAATTTAAACTGCTTAAAATTAACAGAAAAGTAGAGAAATAATTTGAATATTCAATTAATAGGAGGAAACCAAGTGAGGAATAAATATAAAATATCCATTTTATTTTTGTAAGAATTCAATAAATGCACATAAATTATGAGATCCTAGTTCATTTAGCAAGTTGACAAAAATTTCGATGCCACAATAACCAAAGAGATTGCATTGAGATGAGGCTTCTCATTGACTGTGGCCAGTGCTATCACATGTATTACTGAACCAGAGTACAGTTTATTTTATACAATACACCCTAAAATCTGTTTTAATGTTAATCTTGTGCTTTTTGGAAATTACCTAATGTTTTACATATAGGGTGTCCACCAAAAATATATACACACACTTTGCATAATAAAGGCATTGTTTATTAAAATACATTTCATTTTCAAGACTGAGCTATCAGCTGTTAAAGTGTGTATACAGCCCTAGCCAGTTTGGCTCAGTGGATAGAGCGTTGGCCTGCAGACTCAAGGGTCCCAGGTTCGATTCCGGTCAAGGGCATGTACCTTTGTTGCGGGCACATCCCCAGTAGGGAGTGTGCAGGAGGCAGCTGATCGATGTTTCTCTCTCATCGATGTTTCTAGCTCTCTATCCCTCTCCCTTCCTCTCTGTAAAAAAATGAATAAAATATATTTTAAAAAAATAAAGTGTGTATACATTTTTGGGGACTCCCTATATGTGTTTATAGTAACACAAAATTGAAACAACCTATATACAAAAAAAATGTGCCCTGGGTTAAAAATATTGTGGTTTTTATGAGTATGGAATACTAATTTCATTTAAAAATGATGTTTTAATGACCAGGGAAACCAGAACTTTGTAAACATTCAAGAAGCACATGTATAGCACACACAGTTGTGTATCATGCATGGAACGAAAGTACTGGTAGAATATATACAAAATGCTAAAAGACTATATCTACACTGCAGGATTTTGGCTGATTAAAATTTCTTTTTTGCCTTTTTATTGCATGTATTACATACCTTTCTTTAATGAACATATATTACTTTCATTTTAAGGAAGAGTACACATTAAGTATTAAATTTTAAACATCAGTGTAGTAATCCATATATTAAGGAGCTTTCCCCCTGTATTTTCTTCTAGGAGTTTTTTGGTTTCAGCTTTTATGTTTGTCTTTAATCCACTTTGAGTTAGTTTTTGTGAGTGGTGTACAAACGGGTCCAATTTAATTCTTCTTCATGTAGTTATCCAATTTTCCCAGCACTGCTTATTGAAGAGACTACCCTTTATGCATTTAATATTGTTGGCTCCTTTGTCAAGTTTTAATTGACTATATAAGTAAGTGTTTATTTATGGACTTTCAATTCTGTTCCATTGATATTTGTGTTCATTTTTATGCCAAATACCTCATTGTTTTGATTATTATAGCTTTGAAGTATTGGTTGAAATCAGGAAGTATGATAACTTCAACTTTGTTCTTCTTTCTCAGGATTTTTTTGGCTATTTGTGGTCTTTTGTGGTTCCATATTAATTTTAGAATTTTTTTCTGTGAGAAATGTCCTTGGAATTTTGATAGGGAATGCCTTAGTAACCCATACATAGTTTTCTAATGATAGCATTATCTATGTACATAGAGTGCTATATGAATATACCTAAATTCTTTGTTGTTATTTTTAATTAGACAAAATATTTGGGGAATTTTTAACATATTTAGCTAAAGTTTATATGGCTAGGATAATATGCTGTAACAGTTCCACTAAGTTTATCCAGAATCCCCTGCTTGAGTTGGGTTCGTACTGCTTCCGAGGTGATCAGTCTCAGGTAGTTCTTCCTGTCATGATAACATTTGCCTTCATTTGAAATCCACTTGTTCAATGCCCCAGAAGTAAGATTTTTTGAGTACTTTGAAAATAAATTCTAGATCCTGTATATTGGGCATTAGATAATCATCCCTTATTTATATACTCACCTTTTGAAAACCATAATTAAATTCTGCTATTCTAGTGTTTTTTAGTCACTTTTTAAAATGATGTAATTATCTCCATTGTTGTAAGCATAACTCATATCCATGCATTCACAGATGTGTCTACTGTTGGATATTTTAAAAGTTCTGCTGTACCCCCCTCTTTTTCTCACTTTTATAACCAAACACCTCAATTAATAGTGATTATTCTAATAAAATGATCCAGGGAATGAAGAACTTTATTAAAATAAAGTTAAATATACTTCACAGATTATTCAAATGAATTTATCTGTTTAGATTTAAATAAACTCTTTTACAAAATGAATTTTATATTCTTTTATTGCCCAACTAACTTCATGTGGATACTTAAATAAGTGAATTTAATCTATTTTTAAACTTTATCTATAGTGATATTAAAAAGCATAGACAAATATTTGAACTTTAGGAATAGGAATAATTTTTTAACAGTAAGTAATGTGTTTGTAAAGGAAATTTTACATCAAGACTAGAGATTTTAGAAAGGAGTGACACAGCAACTTAATAGAACTCAAGATATTGATAGGTCCTTAAAGAGCAAATATTGAAGTATCTATCAAATGCCTTTGAAATACAGAAGAGTGGGGTGAATTGAACAGAAAAGGAAGGTCAACTTAACTTTAGCCTTTGCATTTATTAGCAAACCATTGCATTTATCCTCTCATATCTCCCTTTTGTTTTAAGATTATTGTTACTTAAAATAAAAGAAACTACTAATTTCAGAGTACCCAAATTATATTAAAAAGTAGGCCTCAAGATTATCTGTGAGGCAGAAATCATTCGACAATTATTTCTGGTATAAAAACTTTTTGAATAACATCATTTGCCCAGAGCTGTTTTCCAACCTAATAACTCTTGTGATTATGACCTAAAGTTTTGGAAGGATTAGGCTGCATAACTACGAGAAAGTACAAGTGTGCATGAATGTAACTAGAGTGAGATCTGCTTTAAAATGTCTTTCAGGAAGCTCTAGTCTATTTTGAAGCAGTCATCCTGAGCAAGCAGAAATGCTACCTATGTAAATATTTCTCAGCCGACTTGTCTTAGCTCAACACATATTAGTACGTGCACAGTGGCATCTAAGACATTCATTAACTAGGCTTTAATCTCTTTTCTTGATTTTAACCATTTGCTTTAGTGCTCCTTGAACAAAATAACTCAAAACCGACAAACAAATGGTTCAACACTTTCTATGTTTGTCTTCTTTTTAGTAATTTGTTGATGAGACATTTTGGAGACGTGTATGTGTGCTCATCCAGGCCATTGATAGCAACCCCATTTAGGGTGTGCCCACCACCTATCTGCTCCCGTGTTTTGTCAAAGTTGTGTCTAGAGTCAGATGAAAAGGAAGGAAGTAGGAGGCATCTCTGCATAGCAGAGTTGCACCATCAACATGCCAATCATGATGCTGGTTGTTGCAGAAGAAACAACAATAAATTAAATGGGATCCTTGGCCTCAAAATTGTTCAGAAGTCCTGGGGTCTAAGATGGGGTGAGGGTAGCAAAAGTACATCAGCCCCTCTGGTGAAAGCAGAATGCAAAGGCTAATAGACTCTTCTGAGTCCTTTGCATCCAGCTGTTGACTTTGCTAGGCACGCCAGTTGGGTTCAACTTGCCATGAGTTTAATCATATGCATTTTATTTAATGTTTGACCATATAGAATACATGAACTCCACTTCTTTGAGGGACAAAACCCTCAAATTTGTTACCACACAACATCTAGGAGATACCCAATAATGACAAATAATACTAAGGGAACCTGGTTTGAGGGATATGCAATTCTTTTGAGATTCTGAAACCCATTTCTGAACTAAGCCAGAGATGCATAGAGGTGTGTCCCTGAATGCCTGGTAATGACCCCAAGTAAGACGCTTTTAAGATCTGAGCTTTAGTGTGGTGTCATTGGCCCTAAGGACTGCTGTAAGGAAGAGCCCCATAAAACTCATTATGCCTACCAAGAATTGTGTTCCAGAAGCATCATTGTAACCCACACAATGCACTACATGAGACCACTTGGGAGAATTTCTGACTCCCCTAGTTATGCTGCCCCTGAGTAGCTGGTCTATTGATGCCTGTCAATTGCCCCTTTTGTCGTTCACTACTAAAATGCTTAATGCCAAATTTAGTCTCTGTAGCCAAAGGTATAATATTTGTGTAATATGTTTACCATAATTATACCCCTCTTTTTGCTTTTATTTCCACTAACTCATATACTTTTAATTGATGTTCTCAGTTATATTTCATGTATCAGGGAAGGAAATACTTCACAGGCAGGGGAAGGAAGAGGGGAAGTCTGGGGAGTAGCAGTGGGAATTTAAAAAGGCATAGCTAAGACAATCATATTTGAGTTGGGCCTTGAATGTGTAAATGAGGAGAGAATTGAGACGGCAATGAGCAAAGGTACCAAGACTGAAAAATCGGGTAGTTCAGCAATATTTAGGCCTGGGTAGGGGGCATATCAGTCTGTAAATTTTAGGTCCTAAAAAGCTTATGCATAATCTTGTCTAATTTGATAGTTACATGGCATTGGTATATTTTCACCCATAGGGAAACGTTGATATTTAGCAAGCTTACACAGGAGGGAATTAAATGAGTATGCTCAAATTTGTTCTACAGTCTTGTTCTAGAGCATATGCTGTTAACAGAGTTTACACTATATCACAACCCAAAATGGAGGAAAATATGTACCTAAATTTTATTTTTCTCCAAAGACTAAAACTATGGATTCCTTATAAAAATATGGTTAATGAGACAGTGGAAATAAAAGCAAAAGGAGGAGTATAATTATGGTAAATGTATTCCATAAGTATTATCCCTTTTGCTACAGAGACCAAATTTGGCACTAAGCATTTCAGTGGTAAATGACAAAAGGGGCAATTGCTAGATTGACTGTTATCAGTTAGAACTCCTGCATTTTAGAATGAGAAGGGAGCTAACAGGCATGTGTTCCAACTTGCCATTTATTGCAGAAAACCTCTTTACAACATTATGATAGAGAATGTCCCCTTCTTTGTTATCAGTGGGGAGCTCCCCATGCCCCCACCTGTTGCTGATGAAAGTGGGCTTCTTGCGATGTCATGAGAAAAGGAATTTTCTCAGACTTGCGTGGAGAACGAGTGATATTTATTTATGTGGAATTAAACCCCTGAGTTTCCAAGGTGCCATCTCTCTCCATCCCGCCAAGGAAAAAGTTCCATTTGTCTTCAGCAGGGCTAGGATTAAAGCCAGTGTCCAGAGTTTCCAGCTCATATTTGCACCGTCCAGTACAGCATCAGGCTAGCTTAGCCTGTGTTCCCAACTGCAGCTCATTACATGTAGGATCCACATGGCCATGGACCATGTGGCTTCTTGTCTGTGATTATGTATTCCAAAATTTTCATAGGCTTGCGGTGGCCCCACCCCCTCTAGCCAATGATCTTTGTTTCCAGGTTTGATTGACAGGCAAGTACCTTCCTGAGGTTACTTTGACTTCACTGCACATGTGCCCATCTTCCCCATTGTTGGACCCCTTCCCCCAGTGATCTGCAGGGAATGGACTGGTGATTCCCTGGGGAGTGCAGAGCTGTAGCCTCCTGGTGAAGCCATCCAGACGCCCATGCTCACAACATCCAGCCTTCCCTTTGCTTCTTCCTTTCTACCACCAATATAAATAGCTAGCTAATTACAATGGTAATGTTATCATAAATACTTATTAAAATAAGAATTTACTTTTTCCCAAGGAAGTTCATTCCACTTTGGAACAGCTCTGTTAGAAAAATATACCACCCTAAGTCATCTCTCTTCCTCTTTACTATAAATTTTATACCAACTAGCCATACACTAAAATGTATTGATTACCAATATGTACATTGTAATGTTAATAACAGCTAACATTTATT
The DNA here is from genome assembly GCF_000147115.1 of Myotis lucifugus. Lineage (NCBI taxonomy): Eukaryota > Metazoa > Chordata > Mammalia > Chiroptera > Vespertilionidae > Myotis > Myotis lucifugus. The sequence goes on from NW_005871126.1 coordinate 1,415,461, forward strand.
GAATACTTGTTACATTCTGGCACTTTATCTAAATGGTTTGCATGGATTAACTCTTACCGTCATTCACAATGCACTGATATTGAGGTAGAGGGAGGTCAAGTAATTTGCTTATGGTCAGAGAAGTGAAAACTAGGTTTCTATCCCCACTGAGTTCAATACCAAACTCCAGCTGTCTCCTGATCCACCTTTCATCCATTATGCTCTTTGTCCTCAATCAACCCATCTCTTGCTATTGAATCAACGAAAAAACCTCTTGATCATACTTTTGGGGAGTTTTCCCCCTTTTAGCTGAGACACATTTTATGCTGTTACTTTGTACCCACTCCTCTCACACCATCCCCACTTACCCTGCCCCCGACCAAATTCAACTTAATATTTGTGTCAGGTCTTTTTAACTTATCTTTTCCATAAGTGTTTATTATTTCAACTTCTTTATCTTTGTGCTTGTAATTTTATTTTGATTTTTAATCACCACTTTTAATCTCCAATTCATCTTTCAAAGTCAATCTCAATACCAATTTCTTCAAGATTATTTCTCTGTAAAGAACAAACAAAATACAAGTTCCCTCCCTTACTAATAATTTATTTTATGGAATTATTAAATCTAAGACATGCAAGATGACACTACACAGTATTTTGGCTGGCACAACCTTACAACCTTTGCAGACATTCCTTTATATCATATTTTATAGATCATCACCCAACTTCAGTGATTTTAGTGATGGGTATTCATTACTTATCAAACCAGCCTAATTTATTATTACCTCTGATACTTAGAAAGGTTTTTCTTTTAATAAGTCATATTCCCCCTCCCTGTATCAGCTTGTCATTGATCTTAGCTCTTTCATTCAATCTATTTCATTGATTGTATTCCATTTAGCACTTTGTGGTGGGTTAATTGTATGGTTCTCAAAATTCTGTTTCTTCAGTAAGTCTGAAAACCCTTTTTAGTTAGGAATCATATATACTTCTTCAGGAGAGTTGGAGTAATCTTCAACATCTGTGGAATCTATTTTCTCTCTTTCTCTTCATGCACACGCGCGAACACACACACACACACACACACACACAGAATTCCACTTTGCATATGCTGATTGAATGTACTGAATGCCAAGTTCCAAAGATGTCCAGCACATTTTTGTATCACATTTTATAGGTATTTTATATATGTTAATCTATTGTGCTCTTTTGGAAACACTGCTAGAAATCTAGATCCATTACCTATTGAATGGAAACCTAATCAGGATAGTATCTTAGTCCCAGGAGAGGTGGTCTAGAAGAGTGGTAAGGATAGACATTTTGGGCTCCATTGACTAGCTGTGCAACCCTGGGCAACTTTCTTAACTGCTCCTTGCAAATTTTTCCATCTCTAAAATTGAGATAATAGCACCTATTTTATAAGATTTTAATATTAAATGAATTGATGGATATAAAGTAGATAGAGCACATATGTAGATCTCAATAACTGTTATTATTGCTAAAAATCATACATATCATATCTGAAAAAAATCTTGTAGCTAAGTAAAAATAAGAAATAGCTCTAATGATATCTAGTGATCAAATTTACATTAGTTTATTTTCCAAAACTCCATAGATCTTAATTTTTTTTCAAGAGAAACTCTTGCAAGTTTTTTTTTTCAGTGGGAACAGCTTGTTCAAGAAGCTTTACTGTATGACTGGTTTAAACAAATAATAGGTAGCTATTGTGATATTGTCATTAGCAGTGTTATTATTAGAAAATGGCTAACTTCATTCTTGATGTAATGCTAATTGCTGAAGAATTAAAATTTGTAAATATAACTATCAGGATTTTATTTTTATTTTATTTTATTATTTTTTATTTTTAAGTATATTTTTTATTGATTTCAGAGAGGAAGAGAGAGGGAGAGAGAGATAGAAACATCAATGATGAGAGAGAATCATTGATCGGCTGCCTCCTGCATGCCCCCTACCAGGGGGATCGAGCCCACAACCCAGGCATGTGCCCTTGACTCAGATCAAGCCTGGAACCCTTCCGTATGCAGGCTAATGCTCTAATAGTTTAGTTTTATATGCCAACAGTGGTAAAATACTGACATGCTTTCTTACGTATTATTTGTGTTATTTATAATAATACTTACTTAGAGTTACCACCCCTATGTCGACCAGACAGCCAATTTTTTTCTTTGATTAGCTGAGACTGGCTAAATTCAGGGAACTGGCCAAATGCCAATTATGGCTTAGTTTCCAGTGTAGGGGTTTTAAAATAAAATTTAAAAATGTTACAGTTGTACAAGTAAAAGCATTGACAATGTATTCCTTACGTGGGGGTCTGAAAAATGACCAAGTAAAAACTGAGCTTCAATCCTGTCCATCTAAAATTTAGAATCTAAATTTTGACTTAGAGAAATCAATAATCTCCTGGAAAAACTTTGTGCATAATTCATACATATACTTATGCATATAAATACATATAATAAGTGTGTGAAAATATTTTTTCCTGAAAAATGTGGCTTCTGCAAAATACAAAGCATAAGATCAAATGAAAAAATGGCAAAAACACCAAAAAAACAGTGATGCTAATTTGGAAATTTTGCTTTTCCTAAGGACTTTCTCTGACTTTCAATAAACTGAAATAGCCTTTCTCTGAAGGAGAGCAGCATTTAAAACAGGGTGCTGTGTTTAAGGGAGCTGACCAGGACTTAAGTGCCCACAGAGCTAAGCAGGCCACACAAATGGTGGAAAGCCCTTTTCTTGCTAGCTCACCTCCAAAGGGTTAACTGAGAAATGCGCTATTGTATTCCTGATGGTGTTCTCAGCAGAAAGCCCATGGGCTCTTTCAAGGGACTCTAAACAATGAGCTCAGTGAGGCTGTTCTGTCTAATTACTCAGAGACAGGGATGCTAAAGAGGAATTAATGACAGTTGACAAGTGCAATTAATAATTATAGCAAAGCCGGGAGTCATGCAGCAGGCAGATGACAATGCCGGGGTAACTGTACATGGCAGCTTTCATCGGTTCGTGCTCCGTGTGTGTTTAAAGTGAGAGGCTTTGTGCGGGATGGGCCACACTTCATCCTGACAGGGTGGACACTGTAATTCAGCAAATCTAATGGATAGAGCCAGTCCTACTCGTTTTCATTCATTCTCTCTCTCTCTCTCTCTCTCTCTCTCTCTCTCTCTCTCTCTCTCTCTCTCTCTCTCTCTCTTCCTCTCTTCCCTTTTCCCCCTCTCCTCTCCTCTGCCTCACCTCCCTCCTTGCTTTTTGCAGTTCCAATTTGGTGAAAGAAACATAATGTAACTTAAAACAAAAGTTAACAGGAAAGAGCTGCATGACTATCAGCTGGTGACAAAGCTACTTAAAATTCCTGTTGGGCAATGGGAAGAAGGGGCCTGGAAAAGGCATCCAGAAGTGGGATTTCCATATCAAAGGGCAGGCCTTTGGCTCTGAATGGTAATTAAAGTCCCCTGATTTCATCTTCCTGGTCAAGTCATGAAAGGGGAAAAATTAGAGAGCAGAATTTTTTGCTCCCTTCAAACAACAGAAAGGAGCGCTGTAAATTAAATGAAAGTTGAGCTAAAAGGTGTCTAGCACTCCAATCTTTACATCTAATAGAAGTTATGATATTTCTCAAGCATTTATTCAGTGCACATCGTCATGCTGCCCTGATTATGAAGGATATAATGTCTGCTTACATTTATTGGGCACACATCTCTGGCTTCCCGAGTTTGCAAAGATATCAGTTTTCATTACACTGTTTTGGCAGCCCAGTCATTGGGGAAGGGTTTGTATACTTTGAGCAAAACTAACCTCTTTCAAGAATTACTTCTTCAGGTAACCAAAACAACATACACAGGCTTGTTCAATTTTAGATAAAAGTTGGTCAGACTTAACAAGAACTTGTATTTCAAAGTGCTGCAGATTTGATTTTTATTTGCTACAAATTGTGCCTCTCCTTTCATTGATTGCTGGAGCTATTTTACTGTCTCTTCTCCAACACTCCCATTTCCAAGGTCATTGCTTTAGGAAATAACTAGAAGGCCAGTGCACAACTAGTGCACCAAACTTGTGCATGGGTAGGGTCCCTAGGCCTGGCCAGCAATCAGGGACAATCAGGGCCTTCTGGCTGCAGGCTGGGGCCTTCCTTCGTTCTATGCCTCCCCCTGGTGGTCAGTGCACGTCATAGCAAGCAATCAAACTCGGTTGAACTCCCGAGGGGACACTTTACATATAAGCCTTTTATATATATATATATATATATATATATATAT
>NW_005871126.1:1419810-1429115 GCF_000147115.1 Myotis lucifugus
ATCGAAGTATGGTACTTATAAGCAGTTTCAAATTTGTTACAGAAGAATGCCACTTATGCTCTGGGAAAGAAGAACTTAGAAATCTTATTCTTTTTTTTTATGAGATGTTACACTTGGACCTACCTCTCTATACATTAAAGATCACAGAACATTTCCTTTTTCAAAAGAGCCCAGAAGCCTGGCCAAACTCCAATGTAGATAATTACATTCCACCTACCTAATTCCCTAGTTGCTGTAATTGGAAATAATTCCACTTTGCTGTCCATCCCCTTACTACTTATCCTTAAACTGTTTTGTAGCTTCTTAGGCATCTTTATAAGCTACCAAATATCTCCCATCCTCAAAGTACTGAATTGGATTTGGGATAAGAGAAATTATACAGCCATGAATTAGTACTTAAAGACTCATACAAAACAAAACACAAACACACAAACTACCATTGAATTTCAAGTCACCTTCTCAAGATACATCGGGCCCAGTGTGCTAAGTAGAAAGCTGTTCTCCTAACAAGAATTAGTTCATGCATTCTCAAAAGGTGATACTGGTACCAAAGGGGCAAAACTTGTTGTTAGGAGGTTAGGAGGCATATATGGCTTATCCTTTTTATGCAAAAAGCACAGATACATATATAGTATATGCAATATATCTGTTGTGTTAAAATTTCATGGGAGAGCTATTAGGGAAGATTTTATAAAAGGCTCTTTGGGGAAGATGATAGTGAAAAAATATTGAGAGACTCTGATTTAGGCTTATACCCACCCTTATTTATTGATGATATAAGAGACACGAATGGCAGAGTTCAGGAGGACTCAACACCATTCTTTTTACCTTGCTTTTTTTTTTCTGTTTCTCTTCATGTATGGTCAAAGTCTGTGGTAGAGATAAAGAACCAGTGTGATCTACTCCTCTATTTCTTACTCACTCTCAAGGAGTAAAATGGGTGGACCAACGGAATACAATAACGAATGACTGAGGAGTTATAAATATACATTAACCCAAGCACTTAAAAGAATGAAGAGTAATCCAATTAAAGCCTAAAGATAAAGATCATAAATAATATTAAGACTGTAATATATTAAACATTGATTTAGAATTATCATTGGAGAAATGGTAGGGAATATTAGTTTAATATATATTTATAGAGGAAAAAGGCATACACTATCTTCTAGACTTCAGTGGTTAAATAAAATATTAAAATAATACTGATGGATTGGATATAGTGATACATTTTCTAAATTGCTCTTCTGAGAGATTGTATTGAATTTGGGATATCACAGAACAGTTAAAAATATTTAAAAACTGTGGCTAAATGAGAACGTTAGTCCATCTATTCCAGTATTGTGCAGTGGCTAGAATGTGTTGTTATGAATACATTGTTATCTCATAGGCCAAACAGAATATGTTAACAACACCCAACAAGTAACTGAATCTTAAGAAGCAATGGATGATGATGATGATGGTGGTGGTGATGGTGATGATAATGGTGGTGATTACACTTATGTGACACCAACTCTTAGTTAGGAACTGTACTAAGCACTTTTACTTATACTAATTTAATTCTCTGAAAAACCCTAAGTTACTTACTATTACCATCATACCTGTTTTTATAGACGAGGAAATTAAGGCATAGGTAGTTGAGTAACTTGCCCAATAATTTATTTTGAGCTTAAGGATGACAATAGCATATCATCTATAAAGCCTTATTAAGACTTTTAAATTCTTTCATTTTTACTTCCATTGCCTTAAGAAGAGTTAAATGCTAAATAATAGAAATGTGATACTATCCCTTCAAAGGCAGTTTAGGGTTTCAAGTTTTTATGAAATAGTCTTCTCTTTTCCTTTCCAAAGACAAAATTTCTTAAAATTTTCACTTGAAAACATGTGCTGTGTTTCTTTTATATGATACCCCATTCATTTACTTGGGGACTTATAAAATCAATTTTAAACAATATCTGTATGACAAATTCCCATTCCTCTTATAAATAGTCACTGTGGTCTTACTTCTCTTTTTTTGCCCTTTTCATCTGTGCCTTAAAGACAACAAAACAGAAATGACTGGAGGAGACCTCAGGAGATGAATAAAGATAGACTGTGTCCCTTCTACCATTTCTAGATCTGGGTTTTTTCTAGATGATTTTTCATGTGTGGATGTTGATATAAATAATCAATCAAAGAAGAGTAAGATCTTAGATCCTTTTCAAATGATCTGCAACCTTACAGAATAAAGAAGTAAACAAGGCTGTACACATGTTTCTCCTGTCCTATCTATGAGGAGCTGGAAAGGAATTCAAACAATAATTTTACCCTCAAACAAAAGTTTGTGTCTGAACTGCCTGGTAGGGACACACTTGCCTCCAGTCTCTTGGCTCTCTCTTTGTTCCCATTCCTTTCCTTTTTTCCCCTCTTTTGTCTTTCTTTTCTTATCTCAATGTCTCTATGTATCTCTCTTGCTTCCTAGCTCAAATGCATCATTTTCTGCTATTGTGCTTAAAAAACTTGGCTGCAGGGGCTCTGAAATGAATAAAAATGTAATCCTCACTGTGCCCATTGTGTGCTCTCATTTGTTTTTGCTGTATCGATTTATCAGCGGAGGGAAATTACTTGCTGGAAGAGAGGATGCCAGTCAGAATGACATTTATTTCATAGTACAAGGAGGCTCTCCAGCGTGTTTCCATGTAACCCAGATATTGGAGCTGTAAAAGGGCTTGTAACAAGGTTTAGTGCTATGATTAGATCGTGTGGAGCACCTTGCTTTCATAACAACAGGCACTCTGCAGGAGCTAGGGCCTTGGGTTATGGTCAACCCTTTTTTTTTAAAACATAGATACAGAATTCAATGATTTCCTCCCCCACCTAAACTGTTTCTATTCCAAAAGCCAAATCTTGCAGACTTACAAGAATAAAAGAGGTATATTTTTAGATGCCTAAAGCTTTCACAACATCAAATTAAATGCATAAATAGATGAAACGCTTACCTGTTAATCCCCTCAACTTTTTTTTGCCCTTTTCCCTTTATTTTGGAGAAATTGTTCCATTTTAATTCACCAACGCAAATCTTTTCATTCAGTGATTGTAAGTTACATGTGCTCAGGGCTACCAATTACCTGTGAAACCACGCACATTCTCTATGTGAAAACTAAGGCAAGTGTAGCAAATTATAACAGCAACTGTTCTTGGCTCAGATACTAGAGATATATTTTCATAGGTCTTTGCTATTATTTTTACAAGACTGGTACTTAGGAAATTAATTAGTTTCATTGTTTTCCTAATTTTCCATAGAGGGGACCCAATTTAATGTTTACCATAGCCATTTTCCCCTCTATGGAATGGGAGAAATGAGTTTATTTCCTAGGGAATGTGTTCATTTCTATAAGACTACATAAATGTTTTCTTCTCTCCTTTCCTCATAGCTGAGATTTGTTCATTTTATAATGTTGTCAAAGGCAAAAATGATTGAGATTTCTAGAACAAAAAACAATACTAAACTTAAGCTAGCAAATAAAGATCTGCACTTCTTTTTTAGCAGTACTTTTTTAAGTAACTGGGTTTGCGATGTTGAAGTTTATTGGGCTATGGATAGAATATATGCCTTGTCCATTCCTTTTTTGAATATCTGGCCTAGTTTACTAGGGACTGGGATGTCTCTTAAAGAAGATTGGAACTTTCAGTCAAATTTAGATTTACGGTATAACATAGGCTTAGACCAGAAGAGACAAGGAAATAAGTGGTAGTTATTTTATTATGTTGTATTAAATGCAGAAAGTAACTTTTTTTGGAATTCAAGGAGGTCATCAAAATACTAAGCGAGGGAATAGAACTTCCTGGCATTCTAAGTCATACCTCTGACATATATTTGGGACTAACATTCTGCAACATTAGTGTGCTTTTGGTAGTTCATTAGAAAAAAATTAAAATTTTATCAGCCTTATACAAAATTAGGATAATAGTGAACCAAATAAAGTCTCTAAACACTAGGTTTATAAGAATAATAGCTAAAACTTGTTATTTATCTTGAAGAAATACAGTATGTTTTAATGGTATAAATCTTAGTCTCAGCTGACTCACTCAGCCTGTTGCTGGTACCCAAACACTGTACAGTTCTCTCTTGAGTATTTCACTACAGAATAATATAACTGCCAACTCTAGGAAAGTTAGTCCTGGATGTTGGTCTTTACTGTAATACTTAGAATGTAAGTTTAACAAGAAAAAAAAACTATAGTAATTATAAATGACAAGTGATTAGGAATCTGGTGTTTTATATTTTGAATGGAAAAGATTTTCAGTATGAGAGCCAGTGTATAATACTCAGAATCATGGCCTGTTTCTGTTGAGTGCCTTTCAACTGAAATTATTGGGATAATCTAACTTATTATACCCTGCCATACATTCTCTGGACTGGAATTCTTTGGGTAGCTTTAGTGATAATTCTCTCTAAATTATTTTAATTGTCTCTTTAAATTTTGTTTATTAATTACAATTTACATTCAATATTTTTTGGTACTGGTTTCAGGTGTACAGCATAGTGCTTAGACAATCAGAGACTTTACAAAGTGGTTCTCCTTTCAAACACCCACCTGGCACCGCACATAGTTATTCCAATATTATTGACTGTATTCCCTATCATTTACTTTACATCTCCGTGACTATTTTGTGACCACCAATTTATAATTCTTAATCCCAATTCTTAATAATCTTACTTTGTACTTTTGAATGAATTAACCCCCTAAATGACTAGACATAATATTTTAAAAGCTAAATTAAAATGGATTTTTGGAAAACCCAATTGTCCATGTTACTTTTTGTTGAGCTTTTTTGAATTCCAAGAAGTTTCAGAACTTCAAAGACAAGTGCTTTTTAACAAAAACCTGCAATGGCTGAACTTTTAGTGAATCTGTCAGTTTCTCTGTTCCAGGGACAACTGCAGTTTCATTTGCTCCTCCTGCTGGAATTAATGGAAAAACCATCCTTTTGACATGTTTAGGCTGTGTCTCAAAGTTCCCTATCTCTTGCTGGGGTAATAAAGGTTAGAAAGCACTGGCCGCAAGTGATTTGTGTCTTGGTTACAATCCTTTCCATAAGACCTGCTTAGAATGCATCAACACTGCAAGATGTAAAATGTGCTAGGAGAATGCATTATATTGAGGAAGATGCTCTTCATAAATTTTTACATGTTTATTATATGCATATACAATATATAACAAATCTTTACCATTACAGACTTTCCATTTTCAATTCATGTATTACCGATAGCAACTTTATTCTACCCTATACTTCAAACTAGAGGTGGTGTTGAAAATAAGCAGTTCAGATAGATTTCTGAAGTTTATATCTTTGTGATTCAACTATTGTTTCCTAACTCCTATGATCTTTCGTTTAAAAAAATACATTTTTATTGATTTCAGAGAGGAAGGGAGAGGGAGATAGAAACATCAATGATGAGAGAGAATCATGGGATCAACTGCCTCCTGCATGCCCCCTACTGGGGATCGAGCCCACAACCTGGGCATATGCCCTGACCAGGAATCGAACCATGACCTCCTGGTTCATAGGTCCATGCTCAATCACTGAGCCATGCCGCCAGGCCCTATGATCTTTCATTCACTGAATTTAAAAGCAGTACTTGGGCATGTTCCAAGTGGAGATATGCCTACTTCTCTCTCTTAAGGAGCAGGTTCTCCTTGTGTTCTAGATATCACAAAACCATTTCCCTTTCATATAAAGGAAATCAAGTTGAATAGAAAAGGAAGAGAAGTACTAGTATGAGAAGTAAGTACCAGAACAAGAGAGCTCTCAGAGTATTGAGTGAAATCAAAGACCATTTAATTTGAATGTGGTGGTAGTGTTTTAATGGTGAGATACTGAGGTTAAATGCACATGTGTGGGATCTGTTTTATCTCAGTGAGATGGTTTCTAGCTGCAGTGGTTCATTCTGGGCTGATCAAGGGCATGTTGGCCTGGTATCTCACCCCACGCTTTGCAATGCCATGTGATTGTGAAGCGACGCATGTGAACTTGTCTGGTTGGCAGCTGTCAACTGTAAATGGCCATATGCAATGATGAGTAAAGTTGTTGTCAACTGTCAATAGGCCATATGTAATGATGAGTAAAGTTACAGGCTGTTGTCTGATTAGATGTAAGATTAGGAAAAAGAAAAAAACACTGAAACCTGTCCCTGAAAGGTCTAAAACAGGTAGATTTTTTTTTAAAAGGTCTTGTGTTATGTATCACTTATGTACCCGTATTTCTGTTTTGACCCAATTTCTCTATAGATATAGAAAATGAATTATTGTCATCGGTACTGACTCACAGTTGAAGGGGAAAACCTTACAAGTCAAAGGCTAGAACCTCTGATTGCTTGGGGGAACATTCAAATGGGAGGGATTTTGGTTTGTAGGGCAGGTACACACCTGGGGAAGATCTCTTTGTAGTCACTCTCCCTTCTTCATTACACGGAAAACATTTCATTCAAGACTAAGCATTTACTAAGCAGTATTCTGTGCAGGGTAATATGATGGGCAAGTGTAAAATTATTGCTTTAGGATAAATATTATTGTCAGTCCAGAGAGATGATCAACGGCATAGGCATGATAGATCAATACAGCCAAGCAGTCATTGTTTGTCATCTTTTCTACTAAAGGGACATGTTTGTGATTCATGAATGGTAACTATTGTGTGATTTCTAAGCTTTTTTCTTGGCACCATCTTTCTTCTATCATTTTTAATGCAAAGATCCTCTTCATCATTTTCTTTGTGACTATCATACATCAACCTAGAACAAAATATTCTGAAAAACATAAGGAACCTAATCCAAGTTAGAAAGAAAGGCACTGTACAGAGGGAGCAGGCGCAACAAAGAACCTACAGTCAAAAGATGACCAGGAAGGAGAGAGGGTGAGAATGTGGGCCTAACAAAGCTAAACAAAAGAAAAGGAAGTAGAAGAAAAGAAAGGAACTCCCTGTTTCTTCCTTCTTATAGAACAAAACATTCAGTTCCTTTTTTTTTTTTTCATCCCAGCTCCGGGAAGGCTGCAATCTATTTATCTCAGAAATATTGGCCCTCTGAGCATGGAGTTTGAAAAAAAGCTGCTTTACGAATTTTCTCTCCAAAGGCAAATCCCCACATGCCAAATTCAAGCTCTCCTCTACAAGCCTCCCGTTCAAGTCCCTCAAAACGTGCTTCCAGAAAATTCTGTTGTTGCTATTTTTCCTCCTCTGAAAAGGGAGGCTCAACACAATTCTTTCTCTATCATTTATTTTCTGACAAGGCCAGTAAAACTTCATCTTGAACAAAAAGCCTCACAAAGATTCCCCTAGACTCTATAGAGACAGTATGAGAAATGGTTTTATAGAAATGTCTCTGATTCTTCTGTCCGTTTCTTGAACTGCCATCAAGAGCTCCTTATTGGTTTAGGATAAAGACTTAGTATGCCCACAAGGCTCTGCTTCCTGGCCCCTATAGAACTTCCTCAGCCTTATCTTATGTGCTCTGTGCTTCAACCACTCTGATCTTTCCTTCTAGTCCTCAAAAACACCAGCTCTCTCCTGCCCTTGGCCCTCGGCACAAACTCTTCTCTCTTCTCTACTGTTTCTAACTAGCCTCCCCCTTTTCTGCGTGGACTCTTTGTCATTGAACAGATTTCATTTCCAGCTTAACTTCTTCATGCAGCCTTCCCTCAATCTGTAGTCTAGATATGGTTCCTTATTGTCTACCCTCATGTTACGTTCCTTCCCACCAGAACTATCTCCACCAGGAATTACACACTCATCCTTTTGTGATTGGTTGATTAATGCTCATCTCCCTTCCTAAACTACAAGTTCCAAGCAGACACCAGGCCATTTTTTCTCCCCTGGGTGTCCCTACCTCCTGGCAGTGTCTGGCATATAGGAGCCCCTTGGTAATCTTTAATTTGTATGAATGAATGCCCCTCTGTGACGTCTTCAAAAATAAATCAATCATGTAGTTGAGAGCTGGTACATTTCTCTTTTCTTAAGGAAAAGATATGCTTTTGCTTATTGTATTTAATGTGATCTTTATATACCATCATATATTTCCTTTGGAAATGGTTGGTAGAAACATTATATATATATTTTTTGTTCCAAGTTCTTAGTTTTTTCTATGACTATTTCATAAATCCTCTTTTTCTGTGTCATTTACTTATGGCCTTTTTACTTTGTAATTCATTATAAGCCATCTGAAAGCCTTTTGGAACTATTGGGTGTATACATTAATAGATGAGATAAATCAACCCCAGGCAAGCCCATTTCCTTATAGTGGTGTTGGAATACTTTATTCTTGTGTAAACATGGCTCAAGAAGAATTTAGTGGGTTTTTTTTTCTCATTTTGTTGGAAACATTTAAAAAATTTCTTACTTTGCACCTGTACACTACTTCTCTTCCAAGTATATTTAATCTTGAAGCACTTTCCAATCATTACTTGGTTAGCTGCCAACATGTCAGTGTTTATAGTATGGTGGAACTTAGGCAAAAAGAGCCAAAATTTCAGAATTAAAAAAAGAAAGTTGATAACATGAGAATGTATTCCTGGCTTTCACTTTCTTGCAGTTTCCCTCAGGTGGTATGATGCTAGGTTGATAACCATTCGTGTGGGATTATTATTTTAATTTCCTTTCACTTTTTTTAGTTTGAAACATTGAGTTTTATATGACAGACAATGATCGATATGATTGTCATGAAATATGTTATTTCAAACACCCTTTAAAAATCAGTTTGATAAATAATAGATAGTATTTGGATAGATATAATAATTTGAGAAAATCAATGGGGAAGGTAATATCCCCCCAAATTGAAATAAGCAATTTTTTTATAGTCGATGTGATATGGCACCTAAGTAGACATTTTATGAAAAAATGTTATCTACACTAATAAAAGAGAAACATGGTAATTAGCGTACGACCACTACCCTTCCCATTGGCTAATCAGCATATCCTTATGCAAATTAACTGTCAGCCAAGATGGCGGCTGGCAGCCAGGCAGCTGGAAGCGAACATGAGGCTTGCTTGCTCCAGTGACTGCAGACTGCAACGTTCCCCGCCTGACTTGCCGGCCTCTGAGCTGCAACTCTAAGAAACTATGTTGCAAATATAGAAGCTAAACAAAACCCCAGAAAAAAGCTTTCAGCCAGCCGGGATCTCAGAGCTAGAGTTATACATTGTTTCGATTATAGCAGCGGAAGCCTCAGAGCTAGAGCCAGAGCTAAAGCTGGCCCAGAATAAAAAAAAAAAATAAGAAAAAAAGGAGCGGTTGGGAGCTTCAGTCAATTGCCAGCCTGAAAGCAGCCCTCAGC
>NW_005871126.1:1429215-1450836 GCF_000147115.1 Myotis lucifugus
CCCAACCCCTGATGGGCCTGCTCTGTGCGTGACAGGGGGCAGCGCCCCAACCCCCTGATTGGCCCTGCAGGGTACGGAGCCCCAACCCCCTGATGGGCCCTGCTCTGTGCAGTGGGCAGTGCCCAACCCCCTGATTGGCCCTGCTCTGTGCATCACAGGGGGTGGCGCCGCAACCTCCCCATAGACCCTGCCTTGAGTGTGATAGGGGGTGGTGCCCAACCCCCCAATCAGCCCTACCCTGAGCGTGACTGAGGGTGGCATCGCAACCTCCCAATCCGCCCTGCTCTGTGCATGACAGGGGGCGACGCCCCAACTCCCCAATCAGCCCTGCTCTGAGCCCGACCAGGGGCTGCACCTAGGGATTGGGCCTGCCCCCTGCCACCCAGGAGCAGGCCTAAGCCAGCAGGTCGTTATCTCCCGAGGGGTCCCAGACTGCGAGAGGGCACAGGCCGGGCTGAGGGACCCCCCCTTCCCCCCCCCCCCCCGAGTGCACAAATTTTTGTGCACCGGGCCTCTAGTCCTATATAATAAAAGCCTAATATGCAATTTGTCCCCAGACTGGGAGTTTGACTGGGAGTTTGCTCACTATGATGTGTGCTGACCACCAGGGGGTGGTGCGGAATATGGTAGGCGTCTGACGTGGTGCTGGCAGCAGGCAGCAGTGGAGGCGCTGCTGGCCCGATGGACCCTGTCAACAGCAGGACCGCGGTGGGATGGTAGGGCAGGTGAACGGGTGGTGGGGCAGACAGCAACCAGCGTCCATTAAGAGAAAGGGCAAATAGCAATATTAAAATATTTCTTCTAATTATTTTCCTTTCAATGTGCATGAATCTGTGCACTGGGCCACTAGTTAAGATATAAGTTTCAACAAGACTAAAGCCAAAACTTTGATATATATGCATACCAATTGTGTAATGTTGAAGGCATAGATTTATTTTATTTGTTTATTTTTTAAAATATATTTTTATTGTTTTCAGAGTGAAGGGAGAGAGAGAGAGATAGAAACACCAATGATGAGGGAGTATCATTGATTGGCTGCCTCCTGCATGCCCCACACTGGGGATCAAGCCACAACCTGGGCATGAGCCCTGACCGGGAATCGAACCCTGACCTTCTGGTTCATAGGTCGACACTCAACCACTGAGCTACGCCTGCTGGGCCATAGATTTATTTTATGGCCAAAGGCTGAACTTGGCCCAATCTGATATAGTCACTTGATGCTAGCCAATGATGTTAGCACTCAACAGGTGAGCTAATAAACACAAAATAGTTTATGTTTATACAATTCCACATTGAAGCCATTTTTTCTTTTGCATAAGTAGAATGTAGAATTTTCCACAGGTTAAAACAAAAATATCTAAAATGGATATTTTTTTTGTTTCACTAAGAATTTTTTCTTAACCTCCTTATGTATTAAATTTGAATTCTGTATTCCCATAGATTTTTTCTTCAGATGCTCTATATTTTATCTGTCTTATATCTTTTATTTATGTTATTACTTTGTCAAATTTAATTGTTGCTAATCTTTGGGATTTAATTTTTGTTAAAAATTAGCTAAGTTTCACATCCACCAATTCTAGATGTGGGCCAAATAATGTACACATATGTGCATGTACATACATACACTCACAGCCCTACCTCCATAACCCCAAGCTAGTTAGGCCCCAATTCAAATTTCAATGAACCAAATGTGTTGCTCTATCTGCCCATTTGTGCTAAGGTGTCAAGTATATAGAGCATCAGATTGAATTAGCTTCTGCAGCTCGATCTTAGGCAAGTCATCTTGTTTGCAAATTCCTTAAGTATGTTGCCTATGTTTTGTTTTGTTTTTTAAATTGCTTCACATTTCCTACTTTTTGTAATCATTAACCAATGCATTAACTCATTCACTAATATTTATTATAATCTTATTATTTTCTAGATACATCCTAGATTTTGGTGTTACAATGGTAAGGAGAAAGAAAAAAACAAATAAACAAAAAAAGAAACAAAAACACTCTCAAAACACAAATCATGTTGTTAGCCATCATGAAACTCACAGCCTAGTGATAAGAGAAATTAGTGCTAATTAAACAATTATATAAACCAATACATATACAATTGTGAATGTAATGAATGCTTGAAAAGAAGGGTAAACATTGATGAGCCTTCTCATAGGAGGATTTGACCTAATCAGAATGTTTAGAGAAGGCATTCCTGAAACATGAGTTAGGCAGAAGCTAGGTGAATATTCTAAATGATAAAACACTATTGCTCATTAACTCTGCCCCAGGCACCGTGATGTTTGTTTTATCTGTATCAACTTATCTAATTCTCTCAAATGTCCTGGGAGGATGGCACTATTACCTACCCCAGCTTGCAGGGGGAAACTAAGCACTGAGAAGATGCCAACCTAGGGATCTGCTCCAGCACCCAACTGCTTAACCTTTCACTTCTATCTTGCCTACTCAAAGAGTAGGGGGAAGAATGTTCCAGGTATAGAACTTGCCAGCTTGTGCATATGCCCAGAGAAGGCCAGCAGGAATAGAAAGGTCCAGGCAGAGGAAGCCAGAAGATTATCAGGTTACCTCCATTTGCTTTATGATCATCTCCAGCATCCACTACTCCTCACATGTCTCAGATCAACGCATGGGCAGCACCTTTGTTCAGGGTGCAGTGGATCACTCCTGGATGTTGTTTAAGGTCTTCCAGCCAGATTTATTTCAAATTACATGAAGAGCCACATAGACTTAAGGTTAGAGAAGTTCGATACAAGCAAAGTAGGAAAGCTTTCTTCTTTCCCCTTTCCAATATGGAAAACAATGACTTGGTGTGAAACCGTCTACTTGACTACACTGAGAATTTAAATCTTCCTAACAGGATAGGTGGTCACCTTGATCAATTTGAAAATTGGTAAGTTAAATGGCTTGAGCTCAGAATAACTCTAGAACCATCATTTAAGAGATAACATAGTTCATGTTTGGGAAGATTCGTGGTTGCTGTTTTTTGGTTTCAAAATTAAGAATATTTCTAGTTGGGTTGAAGCTCCAAGTATAGTTAGATGGAGAAACTATTATATTAATACAGGGACATTACTCTCTGCAGTAGTATAATGGGACTCCCAGTATATATTGTTATGATATTAATTACACATGTAATTTAAAAGAACAAAAAAAAGTCGTTTGTATAGTTAATGAAAAATCCTGTCGCTCTTTTCATAAGTGGTTAGTCAGTTAAATCATTCTGTAATACTACTAGTCTAAGGCAACTTAGTGTTTTTAGAATGATTGTTTAAATGTTATATCCAAACAATACATAAAGACAAATAGTTACACGGATTGGTTGTATGAAAGTGAAAAATTAAGTTTAACAAATATAGGGCAAGTGAAAATAATATAATTTTTATTTGGAATAACAGCTTTAGTAGTAATTCTTTTTCTCTTTGAATTACTAAAAAGCAAGTTATTGAGCATTTCCCACTTTTAGTGTCTTGGTTACGGTTAAAAAAATATAAGATAGAAATTACTGTTATTACCTTAAATTGGAATATTATTTATGTATTCAAAATATTCAGAAAAACACATTTCACATGGAAGCATAAACTCTATGAAACAAAGGAAATATTAGAGATTATTTATAAGCTGAAGCAGAGAAATATAGCTTTGGTTGTTGAAACCTTTATAACACATCTGCAGTAAATCATGTAACATTGATCTAAATAAAATATGTTTTATGATATGAAAGTGAATGAGCCTTGAGTTCCAAGTTCACAGGATTATACATATGTCTTCTTAATATTAGTTGCTTTTCTGTTATAAAAGAAAAATTTGTAACAATATCCAAAGTAATGGAATTACAGAGAGAAAGCAAAAACCTTCACCGTTTCATTTTCCCCAGAGATAACCACTTTAGCAGTTTGTGTTATATCCTCTCGCTGTATATAGAGAACTGCCCCCTCCCCCAAAAATGGTGTCATAATCTTAATTCCCTCTTGATGGACATTAGGGTTGTTTTCCATTACTTACTTGGGCAAATAAAGCTACAAATGACTATTTTTTAAGGCTTGTATCTGTGTACCCTTAAATTATTATGTAGATCAATTACTATGATCAATTACTAGTCATGGAATCGCTGGGCTAAAAATCGTGTACTTTTAAAATTTTCATACATATTGCCAAATTGACCTCAAAATGTACAAATTCACACTCTCACTAATGATATGTAAGGATCTCTTTTCTCCCAGCTATAAGCACTAAGATCTCTTAAAATTATATCAGTTGGATAGAAAAGTGATATCTCATTGCAGTTTTTTTTCATTACTTTGATTATTGCTGTATATTCATGTTCAGAATAGGATAGAATGATATAAGAAGAAACAAACCCCATTTGTATAGCTCAGTGGGAATAAAGGTCAGGTTGGTATAAGAAGTTGAAAATGGATCTTGCACATTAGTTTATTTCACATCTTCTAGTGTTTTCAAAATGCCCTCATTTTTGAAAAAAGAGTTTGCATATCATGACACATACAATGAACCGTTTGCTTCAGTAGAAGAATGAGCAGAACTGTAGCAAACACTTCTCTGTAACAAAATTATTTTAATACCTTTCAGGCAAGAAATTAGTTTCATCAAGAAAATTGATTTAATTTGAAAGAGGCGCAGTATTTATAGCCATAACGGGGTTAAACATTTTTCTCCACTCCTCTATCAGAAAATAGCTTCTAACCAGTATATAGCTCCAAATCAATTAGTTCAGTTTAAGGTTTTCAAATTTTATTAATTCTCCTCCCATCCTTACGACATTTATTTTCTGTGAAAATCTTTGAAGTTCTTCACATAACTTTACAAAATAGACAAAATAACTTTTGATGGCCAGCTGACTGGCCCAAAGAAAAATTTGCAATTGGCCATATTTAGTTATTTTGGTTCACAGAGCAAGATAGTGACAAATGGTTTTAACATACCCTTCCAGTCTTCTTAATTTTTTTTTTCTGTTTCCAGGTACCTAAATTCACTTAAAATTAAACTATATAAAGTAAGAAAACTTACCTTATTACCAATGGCTTTGAAAGCAGTCAGTAGCTGATTAATTTGTATGAGTTGTCCAATACTTACAGTATTTTAGGAACCTAAATGGAAGAGAAACCCAGAATATTGATATCTCACAAATGGTAACTTACTTGTTTGTCAGACTTGCATGCTGTATATCTTACCTGCACAGTTTTTGTCTCTCTCTCTCTTTTTTTCTTTTAACCTGCATAGTTTTTGAGTGGCAGCCTAATGAGTTTAACTATGCCATTGAGACTGAAAGAGAAGTACCCTTTCCTCATTGTCTTCTCCAGAGGTACCTTTGGACATCTGAATGCTGCAAACTAGAAAGGAAGCTTTGATCCGTAGAGATCATGAAAATAGAGGATGGCTTTTAGTTTTCATTGAGTGTTATTTTAGATCATCTCTCTATGTGAGTCCTAGTTCTGATTTAAGAGACCTTCCTGCCATAATCATGGTCAGGAACAGAGAGATAGATTGTTTTTAATTGCCCTGAGTTTTGTTCTTATTTTGAAAAGTATTCTGCGTGTTAAGTTTTCTTTGAAAATAATTTTAAATCATAAAATAGGAACAAAGAGGCTTTTGTAATGAAAGCAGGCAAAGCTGTTCATGTATTTAAATCTGTCTATAATGAAATCATTTTAAGTTCTTTCAAAATCTACCTTCATTTAACTAATAGGAAACATCATGTTGCTTTAGGTGTATTGATACATCTCGGTATTATACTTTGATTGCAAAATAATATTGCTTAGTTAAATAAGGGAAATCTTGACGATGAACCTTAAGTTTTTCTCCGTAGTGTCCAAGTGTGCTTAGGTATTCTCTACTGTTAAAGATTTTTAACAACCAAGGGAGGGAATTCAGAGTACATCTAATCAATCCTTCTGTTTTGTGACACCGCACTCAACCATTACACTTACCAAGTGAAACTCCAGCCATAGGACAGAGATTTAGTAACCTATTCTCAGTGAATACTTGAGTTATACATTGCTTTTAAATCATGTCATTAAGAAACATCTTTGTAGTAATAAGTATCTCAACTTGAAAATTTATATTGCATGTTAATTTTAATGGAAAAATAGAATGACTGCATGAAAAGCAATACCGGCACCATAGATGTTGATCTCAACAGTAACAACCACTTGGTGGAATCACTTCATTTGACATATAAATTTTCTCTACTCACCCTTCCCCCCCCCCCCCTGCCAAACCCTCCCTGTTTGGAGTGAAATTCAGCTGCCAGTCTTGACAGTACTGTGATGCATAGTTAGATATTAGCTTGGGATAAAAGTTAATTATTTTCCCTACTAATTTTACCAGAGGGGGGAAAGGGTAAGCTGACTTATTGCCTAAATAGGAATTTGGCCGATGAAACAGCAAAGTGTAAGATGCAGAATTTGAATATTTGCACATTTAAGGATTTCGTTCTATCATCTGGAAATCTTGGCATTTGACTTTAAGATAGAGCATAGCCAAATCGCCATACATTGCGTCTTTGTGCAGAAAACGTTTGTTCTTTTGGAAAATGTGGTTTCACGGAATATGTTGCAAGCTGATAAAATGAATTTTCAGCATCAATATTCACAAATGAAGAACAGAAACTCACAAGGACAAGGGGGGCGTTACCACAGACACAGCAGTGAGGCCCCAGCTCGGAACCTCCCGTCAGCTTCTTTGATTTGCCATTAAATAACTTGTACTAACATCAGAATTTTATTATTAGGCTTATGATTTGACTAGCCTTACAAACTAAAGAAAAAGAAAACACTTTAGATAAACTAAAATGAATGTTTGAGACAGCTGATTGTGACTACGACTACTACGTGGAATTTTTATTTTTAAGAATGGATAGTCAGGCGGTAAATAGGATTCAGCGTGTCATATTCCAGGATCTCTTTATGTTGTGGCATCACTTTACGTATCCAAAGAGATACATACATTTTGCTAAAATTAGCATAAGTCCTCATCACTGGAGCTGTGTTTTCCCTCCGTGGCAATGCAGTTTTATTGTTTATATCTTTCGTACCCCCATCAAACACATATACTTGGGACATTGGCTTGAAAGGCGATGGCCAGGTTAAATCGCCTTTTTTAAAAAAGTTTAAAAAAATGGCATAACTATAAACTACAGAGGTGTCTTTAGGCAGTTAGAGCCATGTTCTAGCTGTAAGAGGAGACTCTTCTAGCAGAAAACTTTGTTTTCTTGTCCTTCACCACTGAATCCCACTTTCTCTTCTGAGTGTAAACTGGCAGATTAGACATTTCCAGGGGCTTGTTCCGTGTGAAGTTTTTCAGGTGATTTCAGTTTAATGCAACCAGATAATTGTAGCTCCAGGGCTTAGTGAGGTTGTAAAGCTGCTAATCCAGACAATATTACCCGATCACATGTTGTGCTTATAGCAGACACCTCTGCCTTTAATGGTCTCTCCCCATGCTGGCGATTCCTCGTTTCAGAAGTCCTATAAAAAGGAGGCACACAGGCCAAGATTAAGTCTGGGGGGGAAAAAACAAACAATCCCAAAATGCCCACTTTGAATCAACAATGTGAAACGTGATATATTTTGCCAAAGATAAAATTTGATCTTTTTGTGGCATTAGGTTTTATTTTATTCCTTATCATCTCTAAGAAAATTTAGCATTGAATTTGAAAACTGTGTCTTTTTGTTGTTGTTGTTGTTGTTGTTCTCTAAACGAGCCAAAGCAGCCATACTCTGAGCGTTTGTGAACAGTTGAATCAGTTAGTGCAGTTGTTATTTGGTAGGACTCTCCCTTTTAGTGGAGGACAGTGATTCACTTTCCATATTTACTCCACTCAGAACCTCTTCTGACTGGCAATTGTCATGCAATATTGGATAATGATGATGTTGGGATGCTGAAGGTGGTTACCTTTTTCTCTCACCCTGACCAAAATTTGGTATTTCTATTGTAGTTAATATATAAACAGGTGCTTATAAATAAAAGACACATCCATTCATTTGCAAACCTTTGTTAGTGCCTGTGGCCCACACACTAATGCACACACTAATGTGCAATTGGGAAATAAAACAACATTAGGGAGAGGTAGTTTTATGTGATTAAGCCTTTTTATTCTGCACTGAATGTTAGAGGTGGGCAGAAGTTCTGTTTTAGAGCATCCTTTAATATGGCACCTACGGATGGGAATTAGGGTTGTAGGATGTCTAAGGTTGGGTCAGGATTTGGATGATATGAAATATGTAGGCTCTAAGACAGTGATTCTCAACTTTGGCTGTACATTAGAATCACCTGGGAATCTTTTTAAAATCCTTATTTCTGGGCCTCATCTGGAAATTCTGTTTCTTTGTTACTAATGTTGTGGCCCCATTCCATAACAAAGAAACAATTTCTGGAGGATGAGGCCCAGAAATCAGGATTTTAAAAAGATTCCCAGGTGATTCTAATGTGCAGCCAAGGTTGAGAACCACTGCTCTAAGAGAACAGAAAGAAAGGTGGGGATTGAGAGCTCAGACACGGGGTTTGTGGTGCCTAATGTCACCTCCTAGTAGTGAGACTACTGGGTAAAGTGCCTAGCACAGAGCAGCTCCCTGCAGTTGCAACTTTTGTTTTTGCCTTCTGGTCCTTCTCTCTTTCTTCCATCTCTTTCTCCCGCTGCCTCCCTACTGTCTATCATGGGAGGGAAGGTTGTATATTTTATTCTTAAAGGGTCCTCATGTATCATCTTTTCTACTGGTAACTTTATGTTGCCCCAAATTGAATATGTTGGGGTCATGTTATTAATTACACTTAATTCTCTTTGTTACCCTAGAAGGAGTCTAACAATAAGAATGCAGAGTTTCCACTTGTCTTTATTCCTGGTACCTTGAGTTGCAGGGAGACTTGTTCCTTTCCAGCTGAGGTTGTCAACACCAGGAGCGTTGTTTTGCTTCTTAGTTATTATGGCCCAACAGGGTCCTCTCTGGGCCCTAAAGAGGAAAGACCGGGATGCCTAGCATCTGTGCTGGCCATTTTCCTGGTCATGTTCCTTCACAGTCTGAAAGCTGCCACTCTCCTCAGTGGTACATACAGGTTAACCTGTGGCAACACTGTACCAAGAGAGGTGAGGCTTGGAAGTCATAGTGGTGGGCAAGGGGAGGGAAAGAGGGAAAAGAAAGAAGAGGGAATCCTTCCTTCATTTTAAACATATGGGAATATTCCATATGTGTCATTAAAAATATATATCATCAATTTTGTTAGCCTAAATAACAATTAGGATGCAGTTATATTTTTATTTTTTTACATTGATTCTAGAGAGAGGGAGAGGGAGAGGGAGAGAGAGAGAGAGAGAGAGAGAGAGAGAGAGAAGAGAAACTTCGATTAGCTGGCTCTGGCATGAGCCCCAACCAGGGATGGAACCCCCAACCTGGGCATGTGCCCTGACTGGGACTCAAACCTACCACACTCCAACCAAAGGAGCCACACTGGCCAGGGCAGGATGGAGTTATTTTTAATATATTCTGTAACCATTAGAATCTAAAGTGATTCTTTTAATAAAAATACAAAAAAAATTGCTTAAAGCATGTAATTTCATTTTGATCTATTTATAGCTTACAGATGATTATCATTCATGTTTGATGCCATGGGGAATTTATTGAAAATATCGGGCATATTCCAAAATGACTTATGTGAGCTAGCTGTGTAAACATGATTTTTATACATGAAATGATAATTAGATGAGACAGTAAATGTTTTAAATACATTATTCACGTTTCAAAAAGTGCAACTTGATTATTTCAAACATTTCATAATTATTACTTTTTCCCTTAATTGTTGGTTTGCTTATTTCAAAAAAATCTAAGAAAAAATTTCAGGTTAAAGTTTAAAGCATTTAAATTTTAAGTTAGTTTGAAAGAAATTGCAATATAAACTTGGACTTCTAATTGTTAGAATATTTCTTTTGAGTATCCAATAATATATATATATACACACACACATATACCTTGCTTTGTTGATAACTTTTGGTATTCACCAGTTAGAGTTTAATTAATCAATTAAAATTCATTTGTCTCCACATCACAGTAACCTTGCTAGCTTTTTCAACATTGTAGAATATTGGAATTTGTCATACTGCCTCAGATGTTGGATAAGCAGGATCCAGAGCAGCTCTGGGGAGCTCCATCTCAGGGAGGGTTAATGGACACCCCCTCAACCCCCCTCTTCTCTGGAGCTACTATTGAAGTGATTCAGTTACCCTGACTTCCAGTGGAGGCCTGAAATTAAAACATTTATTCAGACCAAATAACATGCTAAATTCAGAATATACATAAGCCACCAGGAGTTATACTCAGGAGTTACTGCAGAAAATAAACAGTTTCTTGGCAGCCATCTCATTTCCCAATAGACATTCGCACCTCTAATGATAAAAGAGACTTTGGCAAAGTTCCTTGATCTTTTTCCCAAGTGATGCCCCGTTTTAAGCTTCTAGAGAACTCACTGAGCATACCAGATCTGCGTTATATTTCTGTTCTAGATACTGACCTACTTTTGGGCAGAGGTTGACCTTCCACTGAACTCCCCAATGTGTTTATTACTTTCACCTGCTTATTTAATGCCCTCATGGCATTTCACCTGAATAATTACAAAAATACAGCCTACAGCCCTTATGGTTAAAGGCTGAAAACTTCCAAACAAGAAATGGTGCCTGGTAGATGTCTCTTATTGCCAATCAACTGCTTTGCAAACTTATTCAACTCTGCCTCTTGCTTATCTTCCTCCCCTGGTTTCCACTCCTGCCTTTCAGATCCTTCTAATTCAGTGGTTCTCAACCTTGGCTGCACATTAGAATCACCTGGGAATCTTTTTAAATCCTGATTTCTGGGCCTCATCTTCCAGAAATTCTGTTTCTTTGTTACTAATCTTGTGGCCCCACCCCATAATAAAGAAACAGAATTTCCCGAGGATGAGGGCCAGAAATCAGGATTTTAAAAAGATTCCCAGGTTATTCTAATGTGCAGCCAAGGTTGAGAACCACTGTTCTAATTAGAAGGTAAGGAAACTGTAACCAAATAGCCCTGTGCTTGTCAATCAGGCAGAGGCTCACTGAGGTAGTAGCAGCTGCAGTGAATCAGAATTGAGGTCTCTGTGCATCTGGCCCAATTTCTTCCCTGTTGGCCTACAACAATCTGGAGTTTTAAATATTTTCCTATGGAAATTCAAAATTTCATCCTTATTTCTGAAATTTCCAGATGTAATACTTTTATCATTAAGTTAATGAATTTTATGTGTATTCTGATTGATTAATGTATGGCGTTATAACACTGAGCAGCGCTCCTTACCACTTTATATACAGATTAACAGATTATAAGAAGAAAGGTGCAAGTCCTATCATCGGATTACAATTACTTCTTTATTACTCCCAGAATGGTGTTACAGTTTCATAATTGTTTACTAAGATATTAAGTCACCATATTTGAAAATTCAATTGTATTATTCTTGAATACCTTAAATAGCAGACTTTGACTATTGAAACTTAGGTATAGATGAAAATTATGCATCATTACCATATAAAATTAGGAGCCTAAATCTCAAGTTATAATTAAGTACATAAAAAATTAAACACATATAATAAATGGTACTCTCTTTAAAGGATAAACTTGCTACCCTTTCTCTTCCAAATCTTGTTTATCAGATTTGGCTACAATAATTCTATTACTCGGGGTAGATAGCACATTTTAGCTTAGTTTTTCGAAGATATTATTAATCTTGTATTAGTAGACTTCAAATTAATACACAGTGTCTGATGTTGTTATTTTGTTTCATGTGTTTTTCACTTGTATGTTGCTTCTTTAGTTTTGACTAAACCACAGCGATATTTCACATATTTGAAGTCTGGTGATCTCTAGTAATTAGGGTATGAATCAAAATAAGCTTAGAAAATTTAAAATTATTTCATTAATCATCTATGCCTCTGAACTACCAGGCTTTACTCATAGTTAGCTCTACAGCCTTCTTTCATAGGTTATATGGTCCTACAGTAATAAGCTTGAAAAAAAATGTTTCCCAAGCCCACAGCAGAATAATGTAGCAAATCAGAATGACGGAGGGCTATTCTGAAGGTCTCACAGAATGAGACAGTGCCAGGGAGAAACACAAATAATGCAAAACAAAATAAAACATAAAAATTAGTGCAAATACTGTAGTCATAATGGACTGATCCCATTTAATGTAAAGTTTCTGATCTTCAGCACTGTTGACAATTTGGTCTGGGTGATTCTTTTTGCGGGGAGGATGTGGGTGGGAAAGAGGAGTTGTTCTGTGCCTTTTAGGATGCTTAGCAGCAATCTTGGCTTCTATCCACTAGATGCCAGTAGCATCTCCCCCATGTCCCCAGTGTTGACACAATGAAATTGTCTCCAGACTTTGACAAAAGTCCCTTGGGGGACAAAATCAGCCCCTGCTGAGGACCACTAATGTAGCATTTAACCTTGATAACCCTTCTAAGTATAATTGTGCTATTTCTTACAATAACTCTAGCCATCATAATGTTTATCTTTAGCTCTCTGTTTTTAAGATGACAGGTAAATATGTGATACATTTTAGAAAGCTCTATATTCTAGTGATTAGACTTTTTAAAAAATTGGCATTGATTATATGGTAAATCTTAGTGACTCAGAAATCTGGGTATAATCCTGTATATTCCTGGGACACTGGAAAAATAAGTTGTTGAATATCATTATATTATGAAATATTAGCCTACCTAATTATGCAGTCACATATTATAGGTCCTCTTGCATGGACCCTTAAGCTAATACTAACATTATCTTCAGTTTCCTGAGCACATATTACAGCACAGTGGGTGGAAACAGCCCTAGCACAATAGGAAGTATGAGGAAATTGGCCTTGGATTCCATGTTTAGATTTGGACAGCCAAAATTGGATATGAATCAAGAGCTCATAAAACAAAAGAAAGTTTCCCTAAAGATTGTTCTTAATAGTTTGGAATGAAAGTTGTACCTTTCCTTTATTCTTCTGAGTATATTTTCCTAAATAAAAATCGTGACACAAGCTCTAATCTTTGATCTGTTCATAATTGAACATATTGAAAAGACTGCTTATATTCTCCAGCTTGTTCTTTCTAGGGATCTGTTTTAAAAATCTATCCCAAATTTAATCCCAAATATGCATATAGGCCTTCCTTGTGCTGGCTACACCTATATTCAAATGGGATCAAATAGCATGGTTGAAAGTCCCATCTACTACATTCTTTTTTTAATTTTAATTTTCTTTATTGATTAGGTATTACATACCATATGTGTCCTTATCCTCTCTCACCCCCCCCCCCAGCCCCTACTCATGCCCTCAACTCCCTGGTGTCTGTGTCCATTGGTTATGCTTATATGCATACAAGTCCTTTGGTTGATCTCTCCTCTTAACCCCATCCTCCCCTACCTTCCCTCTGAGTTTAATGGTCTGATCGATGTTTCTTTGTCTCTGGATCTGTTTTTGTTCATCAGTTTATGTTCATTATATTCCACAAATGAGCGAGATCATGTGATATTTATCTTTCTCTGACTAACTTATTTCGCTTAGCATAATGCTCTCCAGGTCCATCCATGCTGTTGCAAATGGCAGGAGTTTCTTCCTTTTTACAGCAGCATAGTATTCCTTTGTGTTGATGTACCACAGTTTTTAATCCACTCATCTGCTGATGGGCACTTAGGCTGTTTCCAAATCTGCGCTATTGTGAATTGTGCTGCTATGAACATAGGGGTGCATATATCCTTTCTGATTGGTGTTTCTAGTTTCTTGGGATATATTCTTAGGTGTGGGATCACTGGGTCAAATGGGAGTTCCATTTTTAGTTTTTTGAGGGAACTCCATACTGTTCTCCACAGTGGCTGCACCAGCCTGCAATCCCACCAGCAGTGCACGAGGGTTCCTTTTTCTCCGCATCCTCGCCAGCACTTGTCATTTGTTGATGATAGCCATTCTGATAGGTGTGAGGTGGTACCTCATTGTCGTTTTGATTTGCATCTCTCGGGTGATTAGTGACTTTGAGCATGTTTTCCTATGTCTCTTGGCCTCTGAATGTCCTCTTTCCAAAAGTATCTATTTAGGTCTGTTGCCCATTTTTTGATTGGGTTGTATATCTTCCTTTTGTTAAATTGTATGAGTTCCCATAAATGTTGGAGATTAAACCCTTCTCAGTGATAACATTGGCAAATATGTTCTCCAATGCAGTGGGCTTTCTTGTTGTTTTGTTTTGTTGATGTGTTTTTGGTTTGGTTTTTTGTTTGTTTGTTTGTTTGTTTGTTTTTTTTTGCTGTGCAGAAGCTTTTTATTTTGATATAGTCCCATTTGTTTATTTTCTCTTTAGTTTCCATTGCCCTAGGAGCTGTATCAGTGAGGATATTGCTTCAGCATATGTCTACTACATTCGTATTTTTAATATCTTAAATTCAGAGAATCCTCATACCTTACCCTTTAAGTAATCCTTCAAGAAAACCCAAGTGTAGAAGGACACCTTTGTGGGGAATTGGCTGCCTGTCCACAGCTACCTCACATTAAAATTACCTTATCAAATGGAGGAAAAAAACTCCCCCCAAAAAACAAAAACTTTGGATTTTTCATTGCCAACTTAAATTGAACTTTTCCCCTTTACCACATTTCCACTATTATTTTTTGATCCCCTAGTTTTGTAATTTGTACCTGTGTCCTCTTACCATAATTTTAATTTATGATATTAATCTATCATTTTTGTGATACACTTTGTATATTAATTTTTGTCATTTGTTTTGTCTTCATAATTTTATACAATTTAAACATTTTATCATCTTTATTTTTGATTAATTTTTGGTGTATTTTATGTATTTTCATGTAATGCACATATAGGACAGAATAGAATATTCTAAAAATTTTTTAATACTTATCCCATTTCCTTTGCATTTATTATAAGCATTATTCATTTACTCATTTCTTTTGTGTGACTTGTACAAACTTGCATTTTCTATTGGTTTTCATATTTTTGTCTTTTATAATAAGACTATGCATAAGAGGAACAACTATAATATCTATGCTCTGAGAAAAAGTTTCTGAATATTTTATTCCTCCAATTCCCTAAAATCTACTCTAAAATCTCAAGTGGAAAATACTCCACCACCTATAGGAGCCCAGCAGAACTGGTGAGGACTGGGAGGAACCCAAGAGTATGTCTCTCTGTCACATGGTCAGCTTTCATTTAGTATCAGTAGATTGCTGTCATATGCAAGAGTAGACTTAGCATTGTCATAGCTTTCAAAATTTCAACAGGCATTAGAAATATTGATTCTCTCAATTACTAGATACTGAAAAATACCTATTAAAGTGTCAATACTATATAGGTCAAACAGAACAGAAGACAACGGTATTCAACTATTTCTCAAAGCCATTAAACCTAGGTGGCCAAAGAATACTTAATTCAATAAGGAGTCACTCTTATCAATTAATAATATTTGATAATAGGGTCACAAATTAGTAATGTTAGCCCTGCCTTTCTGTCCTAGGACCTTTCTCTAGCAATTATAATCTTAATGGTCAGGATTCTTTCCTCTTTTGGGAATAGATTTATTTTCTAATATTTGGTTACTTGAAACCTGAACATATTAAGTATCAGTTGATTTATCTCTGTGTTAAGATATTGCTCTTATATCTTCACAGGTAGCATATGTAGTCCAATCCTATTGTTGTTATTTTTATTTTAATATTACCTTTAGAAGCCTTGTTAAATGTAAAGGGAATTTCAGAATTTTTCTCAAATTATTATAAGAACAGAAAGATTATGAAATATATTAGGAATTTTAGAGACTATTGCTTAAATAGAATATTGCATGAATAGAAAGATGAGAATTGTTGCATGAAGTGGTAAGCCATTGCTATTTTTAGAGAAATAATGTCATCTTGCTTGTAAGACATCATGGGGAATAGACAGGAAAACAACAACAACAACAAAACACTTCAACAACATACAAGGTGAAAGAAAAGCAAGATTAGGTAAACTGGGGTGAATTACAGAAAGTGATTATTCCCAGACTGATTTCTAAACCTACTCAGGAAGTTTAAAGAGAGTTATGAAATCCCTAAGGAATTGGTAATCCCTAGGTACTAACTACTCTGTAATTTGGACCAAACACTGTTCAAGGAACATAGAGGACAGTCAAATAGAAAGTAAATTGGTGGATTTTTGAAAACTTAGACATATGCTATGTCATTTGACACTTAAAACAACCCTCTGGGGTAATCAGGAGAATTATTGTCCTCATGAAAACTGATACCAAGAAGAATAAATAATGTTTAGGCTCTTTCATTCTTAATCTTCCCAATCTATCTGGCTGATTTGCCATTCTTCCATATTTTCACTGGTAAATGGCATAGTCATATCAAACACTTGATAAGATTCTCAAAAATTGACAATGATTCTTTCACTTCAAGGTAAACTCTAACATTCACTCCCTTTTGATTATATAGTAGTTTCAGTTGGGTGAACTACATGCTTAAGAATTTTTTTTCTTGTAGTTGAGTTTGTGGTTGAGCTTATTAAGTCTAAACTCTTCCTGTTGAAAAAGTGAAAAGTGAGGGAAGTAGTCACAAAACAATCCTAGGGGATTTTCTTGTTTCATCCATATGTAGAGTTTCCACTGATTGTTCTAAGCATGTGATTGGAAAACAGAGGAGAAAGCCTTGTCACTGAGCTTTAAAAAGGAAGCAATTCTAGTGTGGCCATTTCAACTGAAATGTTAAGAGAGGGAGCAGAGCCATTGGCCCCTCTAAATAATTGCTCCCTTCAGCCTATTGGTCCAACTCAAAGTAAGAGCTTCAATTTGAAGTAGAGAGAGGCAGCACTTCCTCTCCGTGACCTTTATTGGTGTTCTTATTGGTTCTCTTAATCCTGTGGAAGCCCTGCACTTTAGATATGCAGAGAAGGTCCTGATTTGAGTCCTGCAAAAATGCAAAGTGAGGATGAGAGCCTTCAGTAGTCAGGTTTTGTTACTCAAGAGTTTGCCCAATTTTCAATTTTATTTTCTATTTGTATCTCATCAAGAAACAGGAAAGCACAAGCCAATATAACTGTGTGCTTCCGCAATTGGTAGTATATATGTGGAAGGTATCAAGTGACCTGAACATTGCAAAAGTGGAGCTCTGTGTCAAGGCCCCATTGTTGTTTTATACTGCAATAAAGAACTGATCTAAATGGATATATCACTCATGGGGCAATGTTGCTTGTTCCCCCCTTTTGTTTTGATCATCTGCCGATTTGAACTCTGATCCTAGGAGTGAAAATTCAGTCCAACCATTTGTCCTTTGTCATTGATTCTGTCCTGTTCTCTCTCCTCTTCCTCAGCGTCCCCTCTCTCCCCAGCCCGGCGCACTTTTCCTGGGAGTAAACAGTAGATGTTACATATGTTAACACCGTGCTCGGGTGCAATGTGTTTGGGTGCGTTCTCTGTGCAATTCCCTGGCAGTCATAAATTAATTAAAAGTAGACGGGAGCCACAGAAAAAGAAAGTTCTCCCTTTTTTCTCCCCCTCCCCCACTTCCTTTCTGTTTCTGCGGGTAAATAGCTAGTTCCTTTGTCCCTGGCTGCTCTTATTTCATTTCTGCCATCATTGTCCTCATTGTTCTCTGAAACAGGAGGGGTCTGGGCCAGGAGCAGCAAGGTCTCAGCTAATGACGGGAAGTCTTTAAAGTTTGCGCTGCATTTCATCTTCTCTGTGGGAGTTTTAGGACGTAGCCAGTGTTTGATCCCCACCGAGCAACTTTGCTTCTAGTTAATTAACAGATCCCCCATTACACACTCTCATCTAGAAGCACATGGGAGGCCTATTGGGAGGTAATTCAAGGCCAATCTGAGTGATGGCAGGAATTAGAGAAATCAGTTGTTTTAGGGCTAATGTTCAAGAAATAAAGATGTCCCATTTTAAGAGATCACATTTGACATTTTTTATTTTTATCTATTGGGGGAAAAAAAAACAAGATAAGGGAATGATGTTTGTCCCTATAACCTTACCAGGACTATTCAGGGTAGTTTGAACTTAGAACTCTTTCTAACTGCCTGAAAAGAAAAGAAAAAGGAATAAAAGAAAGATAGACAACGTTATGAGATGTAGCAATGCTAACGAGAACGTTGGGCTCCCTTTGGTTGCTAGCAGTCTCTCTCCGGCCCGGCCTATTAGCCGGGTCACAACTGTCCACAGCAACTTTCCCAGGGCGCATGAGGGAGAATCGCTGGTAGGGACGACTCCTCGGTGGTTCATTTTATAGCCCAGGCTAAATGGTACTCCATCCTAATGCTGTTGCTTTAGTCCCAAGCTTGTCAAAGTGATTTACAAATAATAAATAATGGCTTCCGTATTAGGATCACCTACCCTTCTAGCCTCTTTCCAGGTGAACGCTGCAAAATGAAGCAAACTTGCCCATAGTTAGAGGTTGGCATGTGAGTGCCAGGAACAGAGCCTGGTGTGGGGCAGTGGCTCTGCTGTCCCAGATCACAGGTAGCCCCACTTTTCACGGCATTTGAAAGGTGAATGCCTAGTTCAATGTCTTCTCCTTCTACCATTTCCCCAGCCCTATGAGCAATGACCCCCTTTATCTAATGAATTAGGAGCTACTCCTGCCTTGCAATTCTCAGTTCGACACTTGGCAATGAGAATCAAACCGGGGCTATTTAGTGCAGCAGTAAATGGCCCGCCACATTAGCCCCCTGGCATGCGAAGCTATTAGGTTGTTTTACTGTTGTTAAAGTTACATTTGTTAGGTGGAGTTGCTGCCCTTCCACACACACTCAGCGGTGCCCGATACCAGAGGAGGCGGCACGTGGACTAACCGTGTGCCATCCGGGAGCCCAGCGGTCGGGCCGTGTGACTGTGCTGCAGGTCGGAGGCATTCTTTGGTCTGAAAAAGCAGGAGCATGGATTAGTATGATTTTTTCAAAAAGAAAGAAAAGCAGATCCCTGGACAATCATGGCGTTTGCACTTTGCTGCGACTACACTGATGACATGGGCTCGACTAACCATTAATTTACAGCAGTTTCTTAAGTGAACCACTAATTGTCACAGTGCCATACAGAGGGCAGGCCAGGGGTGAGCCGCCCTAAGGAAGCTGGTGTGGAACTTCACAGACCAGCAGCCAGTGCTGCACACACTCTGAAACTGCGCAGAACCTTGCAGAATCGAAAAGATTAGCATGGAAATAAAGAAGAAATATTCAGAATGCTTTAATGGTGTGTGTGTGTGTGTGTGTGTGTGTGTGTGTGTGTGTGTGAGAGAGAGAGAGAGAGAGAGAGAGAGAGAGAGAGAGAGAGAGACTATGAGAATATTTCTGCAAAGAAAGGAAAATGCCAGTAGTATATAGCTTGATGCAGCCAGCTTGCAGGGTTGAGTTGGCATTTGATAACTTGGTAGCGGCTGCCAGTGTGTGTGTGGTGGGAGAAGAGGGAATAGACAACAAGAAAAACACATAGAGCTTTAAAAAAGATGTAAAATGATTCACTTCGTGCCATATGGACAAAAATGTTGTCACAAAAATAAGGCCAAAAAATAGTGCCAGGTTAGACTTTTAGTTCAAAAATATATGTATAATCATCCCCATGAGCATGAATTTTAATTAGTATTTTGATAGAGAGAAAGCAGATATTTTTTTAACCTGCTCTGTTCTTGTTTTCTGTTCCTCTCCCAATTTTAGTCTCCATTAAACATTCATATACTGTATGTTTTGTGTCTGTATGAGGAAAATGCCTTATCCCTGGATTGGTGGGAATGCAAACATCTTGGTTTTCTGTGGCATACAACATATCTTCCCAGTAGAGCTTGTAAGCAGAAGCGAATCACTGGGAAATTGAGAGCTCTCTCCGAGCCCCAGGCACAACAGGAAGGAAGGAAGGAAGGAAGGAAGGAAGGAAGGAAGGAAGGAAGGAAGGAAGGAAGGGGCCATAAGTCTTTTTCCTTTGTCAGTGGAGGCATCTGCACCCATTTACTTCCCCAGATCTACTCATCACACCCATCCACATCTCATTTCTTTGGGATGTCTTTTATTTATTTTTTAAAAAATATTTTTATTTATTTCAGAGAGGGAGATAGAAACATCAATGACTAGAGACCCAGTGCATCAAATTCATGCAAGAGTAGGCCCTCACAGCCTCGGCTGCCTTGGCCCTTGCAGCCCTGACTTTGTCTGGAAGGTCATCCAGATGGTCATTCCACTGTTCGGCTGTCTGGTCAATTTGCATATTACACTTTTATTATTATAGATGAGAGAAAATCATTGATTGACTGTCTCCTGCACACCCCCACTGGGGATCCAGACTGCAACCCAGGCATGTGCCCTGACCAGGAATCCAACTGTGACCTCCTGGTTCATAGGTTGACACTCAACCACTGAGCCACGCAGGCTGGGAACTGGTATGCCTTTTAAAAATGAAATACATTTAGAATACATACATAATACTCTGTGACAGGGCAGTTTTAGAGAAAATTTAATAAGATCATGACTCCAGAAACTTAAAACCTGCAACTTCTTGATAAATAAACTTAAATGCTCACATCTTACTTATTAGTTACATTCTACCTGCTTCTAAGATGACACCACTCATCGGAAGGTACTATGCCAAGTGATCTTCCCTTAGCAAAGCTCTTTCCCACCTAGAGGAGGTGCTTCAGTGCATGCCCTGCATGTGATAATGTAATGATGATCCAACAACATGCTTATATTAGCAATGATTTTGTTGCTTAGGCAGCCACACCCCATTTTTTTCCTCTCTGAAGTAATAAAGGTGAATCCGATATTTGAATTAAAGATGATGCAATTAAATAAAAAAGCCTGGTATTAAAATCAATCAAATCTTGGTGCAAAGCAGTAACCTAGTTTATATTCTTTACTAAATTCGTGCACGGCGAGGCGGGGGCTCTCCTCAGCCCAGCCTGCACCCTCTCCAATCTGGGACCCCTTGGGGGATGTCCGACTGCTGGTTTAGGCCTGATCCTCAGGGACTGCTGGCTCCTAACTGCTCACCTGCCTGCCTGCCTGATCACCCCTACTGACCCCCCTGCCAGCCTGATCACGCCTAACCGCCTCTGCCTACTGGCCTGGTCACCCTCAACTGCCCCCCCCTGCTGGACTGGTCGCCCCTAACTGTCCCGCCCCCCCCCCAGAATGCCCCTTACTGCCCTCCGCGCTGGCCTGGTTTCTCCCAACTGCCGCACACTGCTTGGGGGGCACACACTCAGTGCCCCCCTTCTGCCTGCCTTGGGAGGGACAGAAAGATCTCTCCACAGGAAGGCAAGATTTGGTCCCATTAGAGGGCGGGGGGACAACAATTTCGACCTCCCCTACACAACCACCCACCCTGGCCGGAGATCAGCCCTCCACCAACTGGTCTCTGACTTCTAGAAAAACCAAAAGAAAACGCCCCTTTCGTGCCTTGGCGTCCCTGCTAAGCTGATAGGCCGTGATAGCTTCTCAGGAAAGCAGAAAGATTCCCTTAGTGAAGACTGACGAGAGCCGCATGCTCATGTCCAAGAACATCTGCGGGGATCGCGCGAGAACCGGCTCTTAGAAGAATTTTTAACGTAGGACTAAGGAACTGAGGGCCTCATCCGGAAACTGAGA
>NW_005871126.1:1451876-1490978 GCF_000147115.1 Myotis lucifugus
CGGGGGGGGAGGGGGCAGTTAGGGCAACCAGTCTGGCGGGGGGGAGGGCAGTTAGGGGCGATCAGGCAGGCAGGTAAGCAGTTAGAAGCCAGCAGTCCCGGATTGTGAGAGGAATGTCCAATTGCTGTTTTAGGTCCGATCCCCGGGATCAGTACTATACTGGCAGTGGGACATCCCCCGACGGGTCCCAGATTGGAGAGGGTACGGGCTGGGCTGAGGGGACCCTCCTCCCCATGCACAAATTTCATGCATTGGGCCTCTAGTTAAGTTATAAAAATAATGAAGAACATCTCTGTGTATTAATATGGAGACATTTTCAGGATACATTGTTAGTTGAAAAATTTTAAAAACTTGGAAGAGTATAGACAGTATGCTATCTTTTGTATAGGAAAGAATGGCAAATATGAATAAATATATACATGTATTTTTACAAAAATAAATATAGGAAGGATAAGCCAAAATTAATGAAAATAACTATATATAATGTGTGGATGGGATTGAATAGAAGGGAGAGGATGGAAATAAGTTTTCTCAGAGTTACCTTTATATAGGCTTTTTATTTTTGGACCATGCAAATATATTCAAAATAAAGTTTAATCAACAAGGATAGACAAATATTTGTGATATTAGATACTAATGTTAGTGGAAAGCTGAATGATAGTCATTGTTAATGAAACTTCAAACCAATACTTTACTAAAGAACAAAGAAGAAGTGAGGGTAAAGCATCTAATACAGTGGTTCTCAACCTGTGGGTCGCGACCCCTTTGGGGGTCGAATGACCCTTTCACAGAGGTCACCTAAGACCATCGGAAAATACATATATAATTACATATTGTTTTGTGATTAATCACTATGCTTTAATTATGTTCAATTTGTAACAATGAAATTGGGGGTCACCACAACATGAGGAACTGTATTAAAGGGTCGCGGCATTAGGAAGGTTGAGAACCACTGATCTAAGAGATTTATACCTGGTAAATTGTGTATATTACTGACACTTTCCCATTAAAGTTAATCCTTAAATTTTAATTTCTAAAAAATCATACAACTAATAGGAATCCCTTCATCCTCTCTCATGCATCCCTTTGACAGGAAACAAGAATAAATGAGACTATTAATAGTTTACTTTGGCAATAATTTGAGTCAAGAATGTGATTTCATATCATGCATTCTGAGGGAAAGGGGGTCAGAATCAGTGCATATGCCTCACCAGTTTCTAAAGTCATTATAATTATTAAAAACATAACACCGTTTAGGAAGTATCACTTGCTTCCTGAGCCAAGTTGTTCCTTCTCTTAATTTTTTACTTACTACACAAACAATGTCAATAATGTACTATTTTCTACTAATATGTACCCAGCTCCCTGAGAGTGTGAATCCTTTTGGAGTTCACCCTTTTGGGGCCAAGAAATTAGTAGTTATTAAAATTATTTTAAGAAAATGAAATATGATATGGAAAGGAAAAAAATAGAAAAAATATACAATAAGTGTTAACTAACAGGTTTTCCAGTGGCTGAAAGTGTTAAAGAAAGTTTTAAACATGTTCTTCACTCCTACCCTACATGAATATGATTCAGCATGTTCATATAGCTCTTTTAACATTCTACTTTAAAAAATTGATTCTAGAGAGAAATGAATAGGTTGAGAGAGAGAGTGAATCATACCTGTGAGAGAAACATGGAATAACTACCTCCAGGGATTAAACCCCGGCAACCTGGGTATGTGCCCTGACTGGCACTCGAACCTGTGACCTTTCCTTGTACAGGCAACGGTCCAACCAACTGAGCCACCTGGCCAGAGCTATAGTTCTTTTATAAAATGAAGATATGAAGATGGGAATCATTTAAAAATTGATTTGTATTGGGCCTACTTAAAAAATAAATTCACAAAGAGAAGGTGACTATGGTGATGGCAAATTATAGCTATGGATACATGTTCTCAACCTTTAGTGCTGATGTTGCTGTCCACCTGAGGGAAACAAAGGAAGGGGGGCAAGGCATGGATGTAATTATGAAGTTCACTTTCTTCATCTGTGTAGAATTTGTGTTTAATTCAACAAAAATGTATTGGCACCTACTGTGTGTCTTGCACTTTAGTAATTCCTTTTACCCAATGACCTTCTAATTAAATACTCACAATTATATAGAATTTCACTCAGTGCGAGGCAGTTTGAGAATTAAACACACTGTGTAGGTGGAAAGCAAGAAGATGACTAGAGTGAGGTATAGAGACTGTCTATTTCTAAAGAGAATGATGGGAATTAACCACCTCTGTTAGTGATGACATGGGTCAATGATCACAATATTAAAGAAAATTGTATCATTGTGCATAGCAGTGCTTTTCATCATGTAGTGACATAGGAAAAAAAATAATGGAGTGGAAATGTCAGTTTGCCACATCAAAAGCTGTAAAATATATGTCCTTTCAGCCAAAGAAGGCAAGATCTGGAATTTTTTTAAATGTGGATATATAGAATAAATATGCAACCCTCCTGATAATGTTGGCTGATGAAATGAAATTCACCAACTGTAATTCTGGCACAGAGACACACACATAGTGGCTCCACGCACACACATGCACATGCACACACACACAGACCCTCTGCATATCCTTGATCATTCACTATCTTATTTACATTTCATTTGCTAGAGTAAATTCTATCCTTTGAACTTTTAAAAATATATTTCAATATTACTTAGGGGGAAAATAGGAAATAATGTGATTGGCTTTCAAATAGCTTATTGCCATTCAAATACTCTCAAGATAAATTATATTTAAAACACACACACACACACACACACACACACCGTTTTAGCTTCTGAAACATTCTAAATGGAGACTCAGCTCTAAGTAATCAAAATTGCTTTAGTTGTGCAGAGCAGCATTAAAAGCCTTGTCCACTAATTGAGTGAAGCAGCACTACCCATGCAGCCCTGTCCCCTCATTAGATGATCATGCAGGCGCTGTCATCCCGGGTTCCCGGCTCAATCTCACAGTCCTGCTGGCTCAAATTCATAGAAATCCATTATGACACACTCTGTCCTTCCAGTGAAACAACAATGTGGAACCCCTGGGGCATCTGTGTCACTGGTCCTTCCTGATCACGTTCCTTCCACATCAGCTCAAACGACCACCTTTGCACGAATCTCCTAACTTCTCTAGCTCCCTGGTGATTGAAGGTGCACCTTGACTGAAGAATTGCATCTAGTGCCTTCTGCTAATGTTTTTAGAAAGAGGGTATCTGACAATAGGCCAAGTCAGTCTGAAAAGTGATGCCACATTCTCAAGGAAGTAAGTGTATTCATGTGTACGTGTGTGTGTGTGCAAGGATTTCTGTGGGAATGCAAATATCTCACCTGTATCTAGTCATAGGGAATGTTACTAGAAAATATTGAAATAGAATTCTCATCAATGTGGTGTGAATTCCAAGAGGATAAAAGTTTTCTGACTCTAGGAGATTTGGGGGGAAATGTCATGTTTCCGTGATTGAGCATTGCTTTCTTACCAGCAGGCAGAATGCTGTCACTGGGGAAAAGGTTCCAGCAGGCGTGCAATTGGATACTTCCCCCTAGCAACTCTAACCTGTGTGTTTATATCAATCAGGTCATCGTGTTGATTCACATAAGTTCTTTCGTCCTCAAAAAAATGACTCAAGTCTACCCTTAAAGGGTGTCTAAGTAATGTCTGGATGTAGTGTTTTCTCTGAAATCCTTGAATTGATCATGAATGTAGAAAAGGTTATGTATATTGACCAATTGACTCCATAATGTTGGAAGTGGTGGGGTTTAGTCGGTATGAGGTACAGGACAGTTGTGGCACCCACTGTTTTCCCAAGCCAGAGCCTAATCTCACTGTAGGACGTCTACTCCGAGCAATATGGACTTGGTGGGATGTTAACAGCACTAAAAGCCTGCCTACCCACCCTACCCACACACCATTTAATGTTTGAAATTCCACTATTATATTTATTCCTTTGGGTTATTTGAAGACAAAAAGCACACAAATAAAACTTTTCATGAC
Source organism: Myotis lucifugus (assembly GCF_000147115.1). Lineage (NCBI taxonomy): Eukaryota > Metazoa > Chordata > Mammalia > Chiroptera > Vespertilionidae > Myotis > Myotis lucifugus. The sequence continues at coordinate 1,455,898 of NW_005871126.1, forward strand.
ATAATCTAATAGATTACTATTAGTTATCAGTCATTATTTATTCATTTATTTATTTAATGTTTATGTCTGTTAACTCTATCCCTCCATAAAAGGCACTCTAACAAATTTATCAGTTCAGAGCTAGTGCCCATTACCTCATTGTACAGTATTTTCGTATAAAATATATGTATATCTACTTTTGCATAGCAGTTTTTAATGTGTTTTGACCGAATTCCTGCTTTCTTCACCAAATCTGCTCCATCCACATTCAGTCTTCACAATTTCAGTGAATAGCAACTACATCATTTTTTTTTGCTTACTCCAAACACCTGGGAAATCATCCTTGACTTCTACCTTCACTCATACACACATCTAATTGACTGGCAAATCCAATTTGCAAAAAAATATATTCTAAATTCACTGCTGCCACACTGGCTCAAGATAATATAAACTATAGCTTAGCATATTTAAACAGACTCTACCTTTACCCCCACCCTCAGTCTATTCTTAACATACACCTGGAATAAATGGGGGCATTGTGGTTGTCAAAAGTATGGAAATTACTACTGTTGTTTAGTGGGCTGAGTTTAGAGATGCTGAATGACCCACCATGTGCCCGATGGTCAGGACGAAGAGGAGTTGCCCATCTGAAATGCCAATAGCAACCCTATTGAGGAATAAAAACCTACAGGTCACACATATTCCAGTCTGTTCAAACTCTTCCAATGGCTCATAATTTTTCTGAGAACAAAAGCCAGTTTTCTATGGCAGTTACAACAGAAAGGCCTCCTGGGTCTCACAGACTCTGCCTTTGCCCCTCTCTCACTTACCTGATTTCAGTGCCCGTTACTCTCTCCTTCACTCACTGCCATCTAGCCCCTCTGACAATCACGCCAGCTTGCTAGTCTCACTGTGTGAAAAGTTCTTTAGATCCAATATGCATATGTGTGGCCCTTCACCTCCTTTCTCAGATGTCCTGTTTCTCAGTTACCCATCTTGACATTATAGATCCTCCTCTCTGATTCCTATTCACAAGCTGTTTGGTCTCCAAAATAGTTATCACCATCTAACTAGTTATATTCTTGTCTTTCTTCATTCATCAGTAATGAGAGATTTTTGTCTGTTTTATTCCCTGCTATTATCACATTGCTTAGAACAAAAGATGCTGGCATATAATAGGTGCTCAATAAATAGTTTTGAATGAATGAAGTTAAACTCATAAGTCAGTATTGCATTAAGGAACTGGGGATTTAAAAGCTGAGAGGCCAGTAGATTTGTCAAGAGACACAGCTAGTAAAGAGAAGAATTTACACATGTTCTCATGGATATATTTATTCATTCATCTGCTAAATATATATTAAAATCCAGTCTAAATCAGGCACTATAAGGTGCTAAAGGTAAAATAATGAACAAAATAGGCAAGTTCATAAAACACACACACACACACACACACAACATTGTTTTAAGCACTATTCTTAAGCACTATTCAGGAAATAAAAGAAAATAAAGGAGCAATGACCAGTGGTAGGGGGAGGCCTCCCATTCTTGTATTTTTCCCCATTATAACCTGACTAGCTCATTTCCATATTAGTAACAATTACTTTATATGACACATTACTAACACTTGAAAAGAAAACAAAATGGGGAATTGATACATAGATGGGTGCATTTTGAAGAGATCCGTGTGCTCTATTGGAAGGAAAGTGCATTTTGAAGTCTGCTGGTCTTGGGATCACATACCAGCTCTGCCACATGTTGCCCATTTGTTAAGCATTGATAATGCACACTTCACAGGGTGGCTGTGAAGTACAGAGCTGGTGTAGATTAGGTGTCTAATGCATAAAAATGCATTTTTAACACATAATTAAATAAGTAAATAAGTGGCTTTTAAAAAGACCTTTGGCTAATACATAGGAAATGGACACAGATGGAGTGTCCAGTGGGCATCTATGTGCTGAGGAGGAAGATGGGGTTATATGAGACACTGGGTGCCAACTCAAAGCTTTTGTAAAACCTTTTATTTCTCTTTAATAGCAATTTTCAATTTGTATAAAATTTTTTAATTCTTAATAACCTTTTTATTATTATGAAAGTTGTTTAATTTTTTTGGAGAAATAGTTAGAAAATGTAGATTAGCCAAAGAAGGTAATAAATTCCTATATTTCTAAAAGTAACATTGTAACATCTTCATATTTATCCTTTGAGTCGTTTTTATTATATCTTGTATGTGTCTGTGTGTTATATGAACTACAGATCCTCTGCCTATTAGCCATAATTAACATTTTAGAACATTAATATTTTGGAACAAAATCAGTTTAGGGACTTTTTTTCGGCTCTGGAATCACAGGGTGTTCTTGGAACCAGGGCTCTGCTAATTACTAAGCCTCCTTTTCCTCTGCAGGGAGATATCTATAGATTATTTAACCAATGCTCTACTGTTAGCCATTTGGACTTATTCCTTTTTTATATTCCAAATAATTTTAGATAAATATATTTTTGCATGAACTTTTCTTATTTTTAGAATTATTTCTTCAGATACATATTTTCAGAAATAAAGGTACATATGAACATGTGTAAGATGGCTGATATATGTGATCCAAATTTTTTTGAAGAAATTTAAACCACTTTAACCTTTCAGTAGCTACAAATGAAAGGCCACAGTTTACCATATAGCTTTTCGGCATGGAATATTATAATAATTTGACATAACCCTTAACTGGGTACATCCATATGTATGCTAACCTACCACTTGTAGGTCCTGTGAAATGAGAACTTCCTTAGTATCCCTTGGAGAGCTAGGAAGGAATTCCCTGAGAAGACTCAGTAATTGGGTTGATTTGGAGGGAAGAGTATGCACAGAAGAATGACAGAACAGGCCCAGGTTGTCACATGTGTAGAGATTGAGACTGGAGCAAAGAGAAGAGCTCAGCTAAGGTAAGAGAAGCACAAAGTGTAGGAAGTGTAATAGCTATAGAAATGCAGAGGGACAGATTTTATAGATATTTAAAATGGGAAGAGCATGATTCAATGACCAATTAGATGCAGAAGGTGAGGCAAAGGAGTCTCCCTCTAGGCTCAGCCTACGGACTTATTAATCCAAGAGTTCTAAGTTAACATAAATCATTTATTAGTTTAACATCTGGGTTCAATTAAATTAGAAAATTGGGTTTATGGCAAGCAAAGTCTATCCCTATTCACATAGTAGATGTGGTTAGACAACTGTTGCTTTGTCCTTCAGCTTTCTTATCACTCTCCTCTCTAGAAAGAGAACCCCTCACCCCATACACACTCTTCACACATACTCACCCTTTCCTTTGGAAGAACTGCTTCTTCATTCTCCACCTACCACAAAGGCACATGATATAGTACTGGTCAGTCATGGAACATAATTCTTCTGGCTACTATGAGTTTCATCAAATGCATATAAAAGCTTCCCTATGACATTTCACCTTCCCCAGTGAATGGTAATTTTACATTTGATTAAAATACTTGTACATGTTCTTGCAATGGCATGAAAGATTATAATAAGAGTAATAAGATGATCTAACATCGAGTACTTAATGTTATTCGAAGGTACTCAATGGACCAGATACTCTTACACTTGACAGCAATTAATTCATTTAATTCTATTAATCACTTTATAAGGCATGCATTATTATCATTCCCACCTAATGATGAGGAAAGAGAGGAACCAAGACAGTAAGTAATGTTCCAGTGGTCACATATAAATACTGGAGCTGGGAAAGCGGAATTAATAAATTCTCCATAGAGAAAATGTGGCATTTTTAGTCATTATCTGAAGAAACAATACCAACAAGTAAACATCTCTTTCATAAGGTTAAACTTGCAATTACTCAGAATTTTTTGGGAACAGACTAAGATTATTGATCTATTTTCTTCACTTGATAATTATTTAATTAGCTTATTAGTCAACCATATAAATGCTATGTCTATTCGGTGATGGTGATGTTATGGCTATCTGGAATGGATAACCTCACTTCTTATATTATCACCTGAAATGTCTACTTTATAATTTTTCACCTTATTTACTTTATTTATACACATTATAACCTGTGTTATACTGTTATTTCCTAAAATGCAGAATCCATGTCTGATTAATCTTAGCGTTTAAAGAAGGCTAGACAAAGAGAATTAACATTTTTATTAGGTTCTGTAAGTACATACTAGGGAAATTATTCCTCACTTTAAAGATGAGGAAACTAATTTCAGGAAGGTTTTGCCACCAATAGTAACTTGAGGCCTGAACTCAAAATGAATTCTACATAATCCTGAAACATATATTATTTTTATTTCCCCATTCCACCTTATAAAATATACATTATCTTATGAGAAGCACCCAGTAACTTTCTGTTGAGTAAATGGACAGATTAATGGATAGATGGTTGCTATTCAACAGATCTCCAGCTTAACTCAAAGCAATATTCATGCACACATTGGAGAAGAAAATGGGACCTTATTTAAATTTCAACAGTAGAAAGTACACTTGAATAGTCGAACACGGGTTAAATAAACAAAGAGGTTAAGCACTCTAGGTTGTATAACTGGATTGATCAGGCTACTTAATCATATAACTCTTATCATCACAAAATTGGGTAAATGTGATATAGTCTCCTGGGATAATGTAGCCGTTGAGTATTTCTTTAAATGAATTCATTTAAAGATTAAGTACATAGAAGAGGGAACCTTAAATCTTGTCACTGAAATTTGATATTTTTAAAGTGTTTGTTTCCTCGTGGGGACAAGGATGATACGCATGGGCACCCAGCCACAGAGGCCGTCACCTCGCAAGGGAGGTGTGGGGCCTGCCGATCTTGTTCCCCAGTAGTCTTGCGGCACAGGGCCAATACAGAGCTTGGCCAGGATTTTGGCCCCACGGATGGCAGTGGCTACTTCTTTGGAGCATTTAACACTCAGATCAACATGCCCTTTGTAGTCCCCAATGGCGGCAAATGCCTTGAACCAGGTCCTCTGGCCAGTGGGGTCTGCTTTTGTGCCAGCATAATCTTTAAAAGCTGTCCTTGAGGGATGTCCTCAAGGACGTCAGATTCCTCCATGGACAGTGAGAAGAGATAGATCTACAGGGACTTGATCTTAATGTCCTTGACTAAGTAGCCCAGCTTGGTGACAGGGTTTCACTCCTTGTCTTTGTCCTTGCATCCTTGAGCTCCTCAGCCTTGGGGCCCTGCCCTGACCCTGTCCCCAGCTGCAACCTTGGCTCTGATGCCACTGCCAAATTCTCCATGGAAGCCGCCATGGCCTCCCATTCTAGGGCCCCCAGGGTCTCCGACACCATCAACATCATCCACCTTTTGGTTTTCCTTGAAGAAGAAGCTAATATTTTTATGTTGTTTTGGTTTATGATGCACAAGTTTTTCACATCTATTATTGAATTTATACTTAAGTATTTTATGCTTTTTCATGTTGTTAATGAAATTGTCTTTTTAGTGCTATTTGCAGAATGTTCATTGCTAGTGTATAGAAATTGAATTGATTTTTGCAAATTGATCAAGTATTCTGCAACCCTATTGAAATTGTTCATAAATTCTAATAGTTTTTTAGTGAATTGATTAGGATTTTAAAAATAAAATAATGTTATATACAAGTAGAGATAGTTCTATTTACTTCTTCATTTCCAATATTGATATATTTTATTTATTTTTCTTTCTTAATGAACCTGGTTATAACCTCTAGTTTCAGTGCTAAACAAAAGTGCTATGAGTGGACATCCTTGTCTTATACCTCTCTTAGGGGAAAAGCAGTCAGTCTTTCACCCTTAAGTATTATAATTGTGTGTGTGTGTGTGTGTGTGTGTGTGTGTGTTTTGTTTTTTTGTAAATGCTTTTTATTAGGTTGAGGAAGTTTCCTTCTATTACTAGTTTGTCAGTGTTTTCATCATGAAAGGGTATTGGATTTTTCTCATGAAAGCAGCATCTATTGAGAGGATTATATGGTTTTGTCTTTAATGTTATCACTATGGTATGTTACATCATTTGCTATCTAGATGTTAAACCAACTTAGTTAAACCAACTCCCTCATATAAATCCCACTTTGTATTGGTATGTAATTTCTACTACTTTATATACTTCAGAAGCATTTAGGTACTCCAAAAGTCTCCCAAAGTTATTGAGGCTTTTAAAAATGAAAAGTCTTATATAAACGAATAATCAAAAGTTTAAAAACCCCAAGCAGGTGACTCAGTTGGTTGGGTGTCCTCCCATACACTAGAAAAGTTGTGGGTTTGATTCCCAGTTGAGGCACATATGGGAGGCTCCAGTACATGTTTCTCGATCACATCAAAGTTTCTCTCTAACATCAATGTTTCCTTTTCTCTCTCTCCCTCCCTTTCTTTCTATATAAAATCAATAGGAAGAGGTATCCTCGGTGATTAAAAAAATGTTATACAGTAGCCTCATTCTAGGTCACTTCTAAATCCCTGCCTCTGGTATGTTAGACCCTTACCCCAGAGGTGAAATCCATTATCCTAAAGGGAGAATTTTGAAGTCTTACTTAAAATACTGACAACGCCTGACTGGTTTGGCTCAATGGATAGAGCGTCGGCCTGCAGACTGAAGGGTCCTGGGTTTGATTCTGGTCAAGGGCATGTACCCTGAGCACATCCCCAGTGGGGTGTGTGCAGGAGGCAGCTGATCGATGTTTCTCTCTCATCGATGTTTCTAGCTCTCTATCCCTTTCCATTCCTCTCTGTAAAAAATCAATAAAGTATATTTAAAAATATTAAAAAAAATACTGACCACATAAGCAGGTTGATGATACAGGTCACTCTACCATCACATACAGGAAATTTATAGAATTTATATTTTGAAAATTTTAATAAATATGTTGCCAACAAGATGACGAAAATCATTAACAAATGTTTAAACATTTTTTAACCATAGAACTTAATCTTTTTGGGAGCCAAAGCTTAAAGAGTTGAGACTAGCTGATGAACTTCCCCTTATAGAAATTATTCTATAGCCATAAATAATAAAATCATGATAAAATAGTTATGTATATTGAAAGTTTTTTTTTTAATTTTATTTTTGTTGTGATTTTTAACCTAGGAATTATCCAGTGAGTTTGTAAAACTCATATTTTTATTTATTTTTTATTTTTTTAAATATATTTTATTGATTTTTTTACAGAGAGGAAGGAAGAGGGATAGAGAGTTAGAAACATCGATGAGAGAGAAACATCAATCAGCTGCCTCCTGCACACTCCCTACTGGGGATGTGCCCGCAACCAAGGTACATGCCCTTGACCGGAATCGAACCTGGGATCCTTGAGTCCACAGGCCGACACTCTATCCACTGAGCCAAAGAGTTTGTAAAACTCATATTTTTATACAACTTAGTATCCTAGTATAATACAGCAGTGTGCTTTGATAAGTGTTAGTCTGTATTTAATAAATTTTAGTGCCCATTAGCATGTTTTTCTTGAAATACTGTAGCTGTAAGTAATGTATTATAGGTATACTTTAAGTTAACCAGCATGGACTACAAAGATGTTTAAAACTGTTTCAATAAAACTAGTCCCAGGGCTACGCACCCACACATGTACTTACATGACTGAACTAATAACATAAAGATTTTTAAAAAGTGATTTAATTGGTAAAGCTTCAAAATAACTGGCTCATATTTTTACATTAAAACTGTCCTTAATTATATCTTGACTGTCATTTATAAAAGTTTGCTTTTCAATTGTTCATTATTCATTTATCAACCATTAACCGGCACAGTCCTGAGTCTGACCTTGTTACATGGCTATGAATCTGGTCTTTTGAAAATTATTACAATGAAAATGACAATACTTCTTCCACAGTTTTGTTTCAGGAATCTTGTTTAACTCTATGATGTTTAATTTTTTTTCACCTGAGTATTTTGGAATTACTTTGACTTCTCACTAAATCCTTTTCTCTCTCTTTTTTGTTTATAGCATTGGAAGCTATTGATAATACAAGGACTTCGCGAGTGGGAGAGATTGGACTGGGAGACTCAGCAGGTCAGGACATTGTCATTTTCATTTGCTGTTCATTCTTTTGCTATCCATTCCAGGGTTCTCGCATCTCTTGCCACTTGTTTAGTTCTTGTAGTATGTGCTTACTCAGTATGTTCTCAGTTTTGCAAATCATGACTAACACCTTTACATAAAAAATCCAGCATTTGGGTATGTTCTTTTTAGGATTTGGAGGTGAAAACATAATTTGAAGAAATTTTCAAGAGTAGAAGGAAATTTATAACCTAATAAGATATATCGATATACCCTGATTTCTGTTATTCTTTATGGTATGTAAGCTGTTTTGAGGTGAAAGTTTCTTGATAACTTTTTTAGAATCAAAACCTTAAATCATATAAAATGTGACTATGTAATTGTAGTAGGAGAGCACTTGGTTCATGAAAACCAAGTTTTCTTTCTTCTCTGCTGTATTTTCGGGGTTTGGGTACACCTCCAAAAGCTCTTGACACTATTTAGAATCAATCTGATTGCTAACATTAATCTTAAGTACTGAATGTCGACTACCATGTGTAAAATGAAGGTTAATTAAAACAGACAATTTCTATGTCAATAGGAAGATCCCAACAGTCAAAGGGTCTGCTATGAGCATTTGCCAGCCATTGTGGAAGGCTGGGTGTTAGCCACACTCCTCAGTAAGCTGGAACCAAGCTGACATCTGCAGTCCTGTAGCCCTGGGCTTCACCCTGAGTGACTCTGTGTTCATCTCTAGCTTTAGAGAAGCCTCCCACTTGTGTTAAACAGTGATTACAACTCTCACTATTGCTGCTTAGTTATTGATAGAAGCTTGGGGATCCTTTCCCTCTCTGTCACTCCTCTGGTGTTTCCACTTCCACAACTCCTCTGCAGTTGGACTTAGCCCCTCTACCTGCAGGTCTCCTATTGAGCAACCACCAGTGGATTTTCAGTTTTCATCACACAGAGATAATGCCTTTGTCCTTCAGTCTGATCACACCTCTTGAAATAAAATGGCTTATTCAGAAAGGAGCTAAGCTTCAAGTTTTCCCTGGATGCTTCAGGGATTTAGTGATTTTCTAGCATTAGCATTAGGGACTACACAGTTTATTATTGTTATGTATCTTGAGAGAATTCAAGTCGATCTTGCTAACATCTCTGCTTATAAATAAATATAGAGGGTCCTGAAACAAAAAAAAAGCTATATTTAGAATGGTATGCCTTAGTAGTTGGGTTTGTCAGTATGTCTGCACGGATTCTTGCAGAGTTGAGAACCTCTTTTGGGTAATACTTTTATAAAGAGTTTTTCTGGTAGTTAATATCCCCAAATTTTTTAGTTTACAAATATCCTTGAACTAAACATTAAAAAGAAATAAATTGAAGCCCCAAGTGGTGGTTCTTCTTGGCATCCCCCTGTTAATGTAAGTACTGACATTAAATTGAATCTGGCTCTTATGTGTCTGGAAGCGAAATCAAGAAAGAAGAGACAAATGCTTCAGATCTCCCTAATCTTGAGAGATAGAAAAAACCTCAATCCAGTCCTCCTATTTTATAAATCTAAGTTGCCAACCATGTCACATGAAATATTGCTAACAGAGGTAACTCTGTGTTTTTTGACATGATGCAGGCCTACATGCTGCCTTCCAGCTTGTGGAGTACAAATAATTCTGCACACAGCATTGCGCATACACACAGAAAATACATCATCATTTGCCATCTTTACCAATTTATAATTTGATAAAGAATACAATCTATGCTGATACTTTGGATTTTACTGATATTTGAAGATATCAAGAATTTTAAGCTTATATTTTTTAATGTTGTTTTTCTGGAGACATTTTCTGTTTAGATAGATGGAATGAAAAGATGATTATCTAGCTATTCATTCATTCATTCATTCATTCATTCATTCATATAACAGGAGTTCTTACTGTCCTGGAGCTTTCATTCTAGTGGAAGTTGAAGATCTTGATGTATATGCTTATGGAGATAAGTACTAAGAAGAAAATAAAATGGAATAAATAGAGAATGGTGGGAGACTATATTAGACACTGTGTCTAAGAGAGGCCTTTCTGAGAAGGAGAGAATGGAACACAGACCTAAAAGAAGTGAGAGTGGGGGCCATTTAGATATATGGGTGAAGAGAGTTACATTCAGTGGCAAGAACAAGTATAAGGAGTGTGCTTGGTGTGTTAAAGGAGTTTCAAGAAGGGCAGTATGTCAGGAAGAGAGGAAGGAGTGGACAAGAGATGAGAATGGGAGGATGATATTCAGTCCATCACATAGGGCCTGGTAGACTACGGTAGGACCTTGACTATTGTTCTGAGTGAGATGGGAATCATCAAAGGGGTTTTAGCCAGTAAGGGGCATGATATGTCTCATATGACACTCAGACTTACAGGTTGTATAAAGCATTTTTAAAATTACACTTTAACCACAGAATGTAAATTATAAATGAAAATAAATTAACAATGATCAGAGCAATTTTATCTGAGGGAGATATTGTCTGATGATTGTGTTCAAGGAACTAATGATAGTACATCTATCATTTTTATTTTTCATATCCTTAAGTTGCAGAATTATTTTGCATTTGAATCATGTTATTTGATTTTGTATGATAGTTTATTGTTTTGTAATAAGGACATTAGTGACAATGTCATGGAATAGTTAAATAGTGTACATTTGATTAGATCCTTTGCACAGCCCAATTTCCCATTTGTCATCTATAATTTCTACCAAAACTAACTACATAGCTTTGTATAAGTACACAAATAAGTCATGAATTTTATCTTCTATTTGCAAAGGAAGATGTTTGATAATTATGTTATGGTTTTATTATAATAAATCACATGACCCAGAAGAATATTTACTAGGAGAAACATAGAATAGTTTAAAAAATAACAACTTAGTAAGAATTAGAGGACATGAATTCTGGAACCAGCTCTGAAATTTACCAGCCTGATGACTTAGGGTCTTTAACCTGTCTTTGCCTGCCAATGACCACTGTTTCCTGTAAGGAGAAAGGTACTGTTATTGTCTTTGCAGTTACATTACAGTTTTTAAGCCCGGGTACACATATTAGGTGGTAAATAAAAATTGGTTAGTAAGAAGTGACCATTTTTTAATATAAATGAGAAAATAAGGGATATTATTTTATATAAATAACAGAGATAAATGTCCATATTTATCTTTAGAAAGATTATCAGGTTAGAGAAGATATTATTGATCCTTAGAAGGACGGGTTATTTCCAAAATTATTATTACTATCATTTCAAAGAATCAAAGTGACTATTAAAAAATTTAAGAGGTGGAGGTTCCTTCTGCTGTTTTTTTTAGCAGAAGTTTCCAATTTCTAAATAACTGTTTATTTTATTAAAAATATTTCAGTCCAGCCAGCATGGCTCAGTGGTTGAGCATCCACCTATGAAACAGAAGGTCATGGTTCAATTACAGGGGTTGCAGGCTCGAGCCCCAGTATGAGGTGTGCAGGAGGTGGCCAATCAGTGATTCTCTTTCATCATTGATGTTTCTCTCTCTCTACCTCTCTCTCCCTTACTCTCTGAAATCAATAAAAATTATATTTTAAAAATATTTCAAATGTAAATCAATACATTAAAAATAATTTTAGAACTGTAATTAGGTATCTAAGCGTAGATTTCCATTAGTTGGCTACCAAAATATTCATGTAGCATATATATCCTATTTGTTTATGAGTATTTAATATAATTTTCCTAAAAATTCTTATTTATTCAACAGAGAAATAAGGAAATTGTTCTTCAACATTATTTTTGGGAGGAAAGGGTATGCCTACCTCAAATATACATACACACCTACAATTATTGAATCTGGTGTGATTCCTGTCCCTTTCTGGGTGAAGGAGGTTCTTGTTCTCTCTGAAGGTCCAGGGTCTTCACTTATGCTCATACCCCATTTCCTAGGACAGTTTCAGAAACATTGATTCTTTTTTATTTTTATTTATTTATTTATTTATTTATTTATTTATTTATTTATTTAGAGAGAGGAAGGAAGCGGGGGAGAGAGAAACATCTATCAGTTGCCACCCACACACACCCTGATCAGTGATCAAGCCCCCAACTGGGCATGTACCCTGGCTGGGAATCCGACTGGCAACCTTTTGGTGCAAGGGACAGTGCTCAGCCCACTGAGCCACACTGGCCAGAGCAGAAACATGGATCCTACCCTCTAGTATCTTCCACTTCTTCTTTACTGAAACCTTTAACATGTAAACATGCTCAGGTTTCCCATCTTAAAACAAACAAATAAAAACTTTCCTTTGGTCCTTCTTCCTCCAGCTACCTCTCCTTTCATATATATGGTTCTTAGAAGTTTTAATTTACTGTCTCCATTTTCTTTCTTGCCCTTTTCTTTTAAAAAAAAATATTTTTATTGATTTTTTACAGAGAGGAGGGAGAGGGATAGAGAGTTAGAAACATTGATGAGAGAGAAACATCAATCAGCTGCCTCCTGCACACCCCCTACTGGGGATGTGCCCGCAACCAAGGCACATTCCCTTGACTGGAATTGAACCCGGGACCCTTCAGTCCGCAGGCCGACGCTCTATCCACTGAGCCAAACCGGTCAGGGCTGCCCTTTTCATCTATGGATTTTTTTCATCATTTTCATCTATGGAATCATGATGAGGAAGTGATGGAGAGTTCTGTTTTTACTTCCACAATAACAGGAAATCCATTCATTATGCTGACTGCCTTTAAACACTTACAGTAAAATCTTTAGCTCATGGATTATTGGAGTGATCCTATTTACAGTAGTTAAACATGCTGATGTTATAGAGATCTGACAAACACCACTGTTATCATATGACTACTGAGAAGTTTTGGGGCAGAAGTGCCAGTTAGATGAGGGGAGCCCCATTCTGAATGCTGAGTGAGTGCTTGCCCAGGAACAGGAGCTGACACAGGTGTTCAGCACAGTTGCTTACTGCTTCCCATCAAGAAGGATGGGGGGTTCTTAGCACTGCCGGTTGTGGCACTCGGCATATCTGGCAAGCAGTCAGCCTTGCCTGTGGAATTCCCTGGGGAAAATAAAAGCCACAGGGAAGTCATCAGCGTGACCCTCTGCTGGGTGGTTGGCACACGGCTGCTCCACGGGAAGGCTTTCAGTTGTCACTTTCTGAACGGGTAGATATCAGGTGCGGATGCAGGCTCTCCATTCAAGGTGCAGAAAAGAGAAGGAAAAAAATGTATTGAACAGACGCTTACCAAATAATTCCCAGTCAGGAAGCCTAGCACCAGCTGATCTTCTGATAAAAGGGATTGGGGGGTGGGGGGTGAGGGGAGTAGGGAGTTTCTTTGGTTCTGTAAGCACAATTATAAGCTTTCCTATTTAAGTCTGACCCATCATATTGAAATGCTGTCACTAGTATCATTAGCAACTAAAGTGTTGATAACATAGTCAAATGCACAGCAGAGTTCTGGCTCTTAAGTGTCTGGACTAACTCCCAATATTAGGAATAGGAGTCAAACTGCCATCACTTTTCCTGTGCTAACAGACGCCCTGCCATTAGCAGTCTGAAGGCAATTTTAATAAAAGACATAGCCCTGCTGAGTTGGTCTCGGAAGATAAATAAGCAATGCAGAAGAGAAGCTTTTGTTTAAAAGTAATTATTTAAACTATGCATTACAGGTAATTTTCTTTTACCAGTAAGGTGAATGCTATCAGAATTTCAATAATGATTTGGTGGCATTTATCTAAGTAATGTGATGTTGGCATTTGTAAGAGTTAAGGCATTGCTTTATTTTCACGTATATATACAAAATGAGGGCAAATTGGATCCAGGTATCATGTGCATGTGTTTCACAGTTTACATTACATTTTTTGGGTGAACAGTGTTGTATTCTTGGACAGATTTATGGAAATGTAACAAGCTGGTGATAGAGTTCTGGGAATTGCAGACTTGACTTCCAAAAGCAGATTAGAACAGGAGGGCAAAGAACATCTTTTTATTTTCCCTTTGCTGTCAGAAAGGAAACCACATTTCAGTCTTTTAAAAACTCTTTAATAGGATGCTTGTACATAATCCAAGTCACGAGGGGGTGATAAGTGTGTGCATGTATCAGAGGAGCCAAAGCTTTGTTTGCCAAAAGGTAAAAATCTCAGAAAGCTTTTTAAGAGTCTATTTGGAAACCATTAAAATGGCCACCTTTCCTTTTATTCTTAATAGCAACACAATGGTCTGAAATCCTTAATATAGAATTAGCTTTGGCATGACAGCGGGCAGAGTAGGGACCTGCCTACATGATGTTGATGTAAAGGGCATCAGGAATCGGGAAGTGAAGCAGCATGGGCTTTGGGATGAGAACGACCTCAGTTCAAATTCCACTGAAATCCCAACTCTTTTGCATGATATGTCACCTCAGGCAAGTGATTTGTCTTCCCAAGTCTTTGTTTTCTCATCTATTAAATGGGGTAATAATACAACCAATCTTGTATGATTGTTAAGAGCATGAAATGGGGCAATATATGTAAAACATTTAGGATGGTGTGTGGAACAGAGTAAGCACTCAGGAAATGTTTGTTTTTATTTTAATGAGCTTTTAAAAATTTCATCAGGAAAACGCAATCATAAAAATTGTAACATAACATTTTATGTGTTTAGCATCGTGCTAGGAGTTGGGAGACATATATTGATCAACAGATGGTCTTGACTTCAAAACTAAACGTCTAATGATAGGCATTTAAGCAGATAATTCAAGGACTTTGTGCGACTTATTGTAATATTGGTATGGGTCTTGGGGACATAAAGGAGACAGAGCTGGATCTTGGCCATGGACAAAGTTACTGTAAAAGCTTCTTAGTTTGTTAAGCTTTCAAAGGGAAGACTCTAAGTTATGTTTCCATCCTGTGCTGTTGTGATCAAAGCCAACTATTTTGTCCCCATGAATGATTTTTCCCAGCTCTTGTTCTTTCTCTTCCTCTTCCTTTACAGTTATGTAAACCTTTTCTTTGATTGTTAGCATTATGGTTAGATGATATCTGTACTCAGAGAGTAGAGTAAACATAAATCAGCCACTCAAATGCTACTCAGCATCTCTGCTAAAATGATTTTAAGGAAGAGTTGAAAATGCAGGCTTTATTCTCATAGTTTGCTGATAGTGAGGGAAATTGGGACAAGCCTTTTGCACAAGGATTAGGCAATGTCTAACAAATTACATCTAATCACATTTGACCCTATAATCCCATTTCTAGGAATTTATCATGAAGACATACCTTCAACAATATGACAACCTCATACCTAAAATTATTCATTGTGGTATTGTTCATAATTGTAAAATATTTAAAACTATTGAAATGTTTATGCATAGGAGAGTGGTTGAATGTACTGTGGCAACTCTACACAGTGGGTACCATTCAACTATAAAAGTAGTGAATGAATATTGTGATTTTCAGGCTACCCTGCCAAGTGAAAATAGTGCAGAGAGTTGAGAAGCAATAATACTTCAATAGTGATGAGCACGCCTAGTACCTAGGTCTTGATTTCTGAATACGATTGTCTAATAAAAGAAAAAACAATTCTTATAGAAAGAATGATTCTAGGGTTAGAATAGGAAAACTATGTATATAATTAGATAATGGAATATCTTGTGGTGCAAGAAAGTAAGCAAGACCTACAAAATGATGCAACCATGTTGAAAGTATACTGGAGCCAACCTGACGTAGCTCCTAATGGTCACATCTGGGACATTTGAGCAATAAAATAATAAATTGCACTCAATATGGTTCTCACTGTTATAAAAAGTATTGAATAAGTGTTGACTAAAGGAAGTTCTTTTATAACTGTAGAATACCACTTAGTAACAGTAGAAATAATGGTGGAAATGTAAAATCGCCATTTGGTAAATGCCACAGTAATAATTTTTTCAGGCCACAATCATCTCTGGATGCTAAATTAGGGCTGGAAATATGATCACAAATAGGTACTTACATAGTGTCAAATATCTCCTCAAAATACTTATTAATTACAAAAGGGAAAGCAATAACTTTATAGTGGAAAAACCTGGCAGATAAAACCTAAAACAAGTGATTGAAGTTAACCACTAATGAGACATATCAGAATCATGCACAACTCCTGTGATTCACTGAGAAAGGGGCAACAAATCATTTCTCTCACATTCTTGCCAAAAATGAACAATATGAATTTTATTGAGAGGAAATAACCGGACAATTCAAATTGAGGGACATACTACAGAATAACTGGCGGTGCTCTTAAAAAATGTCAAGGTCATGAAAAGCAAAGGGAGACTGAGGAATTGTCCCAAATGGAAAGAAAGTAAGAGGACATGGCTACTAAATATTGGCTCATGATCCAAGAAAAGGACATTTGTAGGACAATTGTTAAAATTTGAATAAGGTCTGTAGATTGCCCGTTTGTATTATCAGTGTCTTGGTTTTGTAAGATGTTAGTATGCAAGGAACTCTCACCTCCCCAAGCTTGACGGTGCCTGTGGGGCAGGGTAGTACTCCTTCAAGCAGCAGAGTCCTTTAATAGCAACTTAGAACAGTAGCAACTTAGAGTTGCACAGAGTTCTATGTACCACCAGTTGGTTTCCATATACACTCATCTTTAAAATTTTCATGCTCAACATAGTTATAAGATGTAGGCAGAGAGATTGATAGATTGATTTTATTACCTATGTTTTTTTTATAGAAGAGGAAACTCACATTCAGCATTTCCAAATAAGTACAGAAAGGATTTGTATTCTAGACCAGGATGTTCACTTGCACGTGTGGAAACTCCCGCTAGCATCAGAGAACCCCTTCAGCTAACATGAACATTTGTGTAGAAGATTATTTGGAAGATTTTTTTTCCCGAGGAAAAGATACAGGTCAATTGATTCTATCAGGTTTTTCAAAGGAGTCTGCAACCTAAAAGAGGATAAAGTAGAGATTTTTCTTTTCACACTAGTGCACAATATGGAGTGGACATATTTTTACCAAACTTGGGATTGCAGAACTCTTAGAGTGCACACACTCAAGAAGCATCATTCTCAATAGCATTTAACAGAGAGATTGCAGGACTTGGCCCAGAATCCCAATAGGTGATGCCAGAAATCAAACCAGAACTCCAGATGCTGACAGTCAGGGCAGTGATTATCCTATTGACCATGTTATGAATTGTGTGCAGTGCAGATAGATCTTTGATAGTCTAGCATCAACCAGCAAGAATGGAGGTCTCCTTTCCTGGCCAGGTTTTACTCACTGGAGGAGGAAGGGCCCAAAGGATCCTTGAGCAGCAGCTGAGTTCTTAATTAGCATTTTGAGCATTAGGGTAATTTGAAGAAAATTCTGTAGATTGCTTGAGAATCCTAGGAGTGAAGTTATGGGCAATGATGCAATTATACAACTGTTCTACCTATGTAGAATGAAAAGCAGTTTCAACCTGACGGAGGCCTTGGGGTGAATATTCTGAGTGTGTTGTCTCATTTAGCACCTGAAACTCTCCCCAGACATTTAGATTCCTAAATTAGTCTAGGGCACGGGACTGGTTGCAGTATACAATTTTCTCCAAAGAATGCTTTGAACGATCACAGAGACTTTCTATGGCTTTGACTTTTGCCAAAAAGGTTACAGTATCTGCCAAGAGACATAAATATTGTCTCTATCTATAAGTGTGTGTATTGCCATGACAAAGTAGATCAAATAAAAAAGACAACAACACTATTTAATTCTATGCCATTAGAATCAGACTCCCTTGTCTATCCTATATAATAAAAGGCTAATATGCAAATCGACCGTCAGTGGAACGACTGGTCGCTCTGATGCACACTGACCACCAGGGGACAGACACTCAACACAGGAGCTGCCCCCTGGTGGTCAGTGCCCTCCCACAGGGGGAGCGCCACTCAGCCAGAAACCCTGAGCAGGGCTCATGGCTGGCGAGCACAGTAGCAGTGGTGCAGCCTCTCCTGCTTCCATGGCAGGCGGACATCCCTGAAGGCTCTCAGACTGCAAGAGGGCACAGACTGAGCTGAGGGACCCCGCTCCCCGCAAGTGCACGAATTTCATGCACTTGGCCCCTAGTTGTATATATTTGACTTCTAAACCAAGGATTTATGAAAGACTTAATATCAAGATATGTTATAAAAACCATACAGCATTTAAAATACAATCTGATCACTAATGATTTAGAGAACAATACAGAATCTAGGTTCTGTATAGTGCTTATCTAAGTCACTGATTTTATAGACAAGGAACTGAGGCTCAGGGAGGTTAAATTTTGCATCATTTTACATAGTTAATAAGTGACAGAGACAGAAAAAGAATCCATATTTCCTGATTCCTGGCCCAGTTTCCACTATGACATGGTGTCTCATGACACATATGAGATTAGAGCAAAATTATATTTGTTAAAATGCATGAAAAATGTTGTGGGCCTTTAAATATATATATATATCTCCCACGTACAAAGGCTGTTAAATCGCATTGTTTATCCATATCTTCAGAAAAAAAATCACTTCTACTGTCGTGGTAAACAACCTGCTTCCCTACGAAATTATAGCTAACTTGCCTACAAACGTCAGGTAGTCATAATAATCTGGCCACTCAGAGTGTGTGTGTGTGTATTATTTATTTCATGGAAGAAAGGAGAGGGAGAGAAATATAGAAATATCAATGATGAGAGAGAATCATTCATTAGCTGCTTCCTGCATGCCCCACACTGGTGATCGCGCCCACCACCCGGGCATGTGCCCTGACCAGGAATCGAACTGTGACCTTCTGGTTCATAGGTTGACACTCAACCACTGAGCCAAGCCGGCCACACTGTTGTGGGCCTTTTGATAATGTTTTGAGGAGGCAGTGATGTCATTCTATCCTTGATTTTATTTTTTAGTTTTACACTAAAATTAATAAATGAATATCCTTTATCTACCTCAAATTAATAAGGTTCTAATTATTTTTTCTTTTAACAGTCTGCCTATAGTTTTGAAAAATAGCTTATTGTCTCAGAATAAATGTATGTACTAGAGTTGGTAACCCATTAAGTGACTAAGAATCACTTCTCTTGTTAGGTGCACTGGATTGCAAATGTCTTTAGATAATGCTGCAGTGGTAGTGTAGGGATTTGCAACTGGCAGGAAGGAATTGAATTGCCATCATTTGGCTTTAGCAGGAGTTGGAGTCTTGTCTCCAACATAAGCATGAGCCAAGGTGCTGTCTCCTTTTTTCTAATTTTAGTTGGAACCATTGGCACTGATCTTACCTAGACAGACTAGTGTTATTTCTACCCAGCACAATCTGCTGGCATGGGCTCTCTTCCAAGCCATGCAGTTGAACTTCTTCCCTGGGCTTACCAAATAGAGATATGATTGGATGTAAAGGGTAGGGACTTTCACCTTTTCCTTAGACAGCATCCTTTCAGGCAGAGAGATCTACGTTTAGTTGGTTCAATGAATGACTCAGAGAGAACTGGCTGTTGTGACTGAAAATGGCAGCATGCTTTAATTGTGGGTCATGACAGAATTCCTCTGGTGTTTTGGTTCTGGTACATGTCTATTGATATGTTTAACTGCTCAAGGGCGGGTAGAAAGGTGAAATGTGATGTCTGCTTTGCAGCCCTCACCTACTTTTATTGGCGCAGATGAACTGCACAGTCGTCTTGTCATGATCACTAGTGATGGGCATTCATCCCTCCTGGCATCTCTCACGACCTCAGTCACACTGGCCATGCCGTGGCTCCCATCTGCGTCCCTTTATCACAGCCCTCAGTGAGACCCTTTCAGACTGTCAGCGCTCTCCTTCAGTAACTCTCAACCATGGAGCGTCAAGAGTGGATGGACATCGGGGACTCTCAACCCTTGACCTTCTATGCACCTATATCTGTACCTTTTTTTGGGGGGTGGGGGTTGTCCTGGAAATCTGCAAGGCTACTGCCTCACAGATAGCCATTCTGGAAGATGGTCACAGTCCTCTTTTTGCTCAGAGAATAAACATACAGGGGTTTCTGCTATTTCCCATTTCACCAAACCTCTACTGTGGACTTGTCCTGAAGGAATTGGAGTGCATGGACCTCACATTATCATCTGAGGTTTCTTTTCCCTGGTAACTTGTTTTCTCCATAAATTAAGAATACCCAAAACACTCAAAATCTTCTGCTATTGCACAAATACGGTGATCTTTCCATATGGAAAGGCAGAGGATTTCCCCCTCTAGTTCCTTGTGACCCAAATGAGAAGGACTATACATGGAATGGGGGTGTTGACATGTCAGGTTGCTGTTTCATGTATCACCATGCAGGGACTCAATAGTAAATAGAAAAGACAGACTCTGTCCTCAGAGGTTCGCAGTGAGCTCACATGGAGTTTATTAATTTTTGTTGTTCTTCAAAACAACAGATATAAACACATCCACAAATAGAGAGTTTCTGATAAACAACTAGAGATTATGTTTAAATTTTATGAAAAGGAGGGCTTTCAAGTATATGTCATATCCAGAAGATCTGGTTGAAAAATAGCAAATCATTATCCAAGTGGAAAGGAATGCCATAAATTTAAACCCCTACTCTCCCCTCTCTCTCGCTATCTCTGTTCTCTAACATTATTCTGTCCCCTTTGTGGATAACATGCCTGCCATATTCTGGTGCTAACTTTTACCTGGTCTTGAGCAATGATGAGCTCCTCACTCTCTCTTTTTTAAAATTTATTGATATTAGAGAGAGAGGAAGGGAGAGAGAGAAACGTCATTTTTTTAAAATATATTTTTATTGACTTCAGAGAAGAAGGAAGAGGGAGAGTGAGATAGAAACATCAATAGTGAGAGAGAATCATTGATTGGCTGCCTTCTGAACACCCCCTACTGGGGATCGAGCCCACAACCCAGGCATGTGTCCTTGACTGGAATCGAACCCGGGACCCTTCAGTCCACAAGCCAATGTTCTATCCACTGAGCCAAACCAGCTAGAGCGAGAAACATCAATTTGTTGTTCCACTCATTTATGCATTCATTGGTTTTTTTTTGTACTCGCCCTGACTGGGGATCAAACTTGCAACCTTAGCATATAGGGACGGTGCTCTAACCAACTGAGCTACCAAGCCAGGACAAACTCCTCTCTTATCGTGGCCCAAAAAGATTAGTAATAATGAATAATCATCAATAAACACTTAGAGCTTGGTTTAAGTGTGTTAGATGGATTATGTTGTTTAATTATCAGAGTAGAATTTTGCAGAAGGTATCACTTTTATCCTCACTTTACAGATGAGCAAGCAATGCAAAGAGAGGGCAGATGATCTAAGAGCGCATGATAAGGGTGTAGACCAGGATTTTCTCTGATACCAAATTCTGGGTCCCTATCACTGAGAAATTGTCTTCAGATTCAAGTAACAGGACCCAGTGACAATGGTTTGAATACGGAAGAGTTTGTTTCTCTTCTATAATATAAGTGGATCGCATGCAGCCCAAGCCAGCTGTTCCAGCATGCTCTGAGGGGCCCAGGCTCCTTCCAGATTTCTCTTCCACCACACCAAGGACAGGCACGTCCTTGCAGTGCTCACAAGAGAGCTGGTAGGGTTTCGGCAGGCTCGCTCTAGCTCATGTCAAGGCAGGAAGTAGAAGCACAAAGAGCAAAGAGCAGAAGGTCCAAAGCAGTCAGAACTGTCCCCTTCAAAAGGGTTTTCATTGAAACTCCCCCTCCTCCAAGTTCCATTTATATCTCAGTGCTATTAGCAGGATTCTATTTATATGTTTAATTGCTTTATTATAATAAAGAGATATTAGGTAGCCAGTTAGTATTCTCTGACACAGCTTTTAACCCCCTGTCACACTGTCTTTTTCAGACCTATTACAAGAATAAGAATATGGAATTTATAAAAATTAAGTAAAATAAACCATACATGTTAATTTGTCTAAGGTTTCCTTCAATTATGCTTATTAAAATACACACCCACACACACATACAAATCAACACACAAAAATATATGTCTCTTGAATGAAAGCTATCCATATTCTGATGGAATCTTTTCTATAGAATCTTCAGTAAATATTTAACACAGACCTGCTTATCAGGGTTTAGTTATTAAGTTAATCTGGAATGAGGAACTGAGACATTACCCAAATTTAGAGAAATTGTTAACTGATTAAATCCTGTCTCCAAATTAAAAAATGCTAATTGATAGATAGTTATTGGGATAGAAATGTTTTCCTGTAGCATAGACCAATCTGAGTTGTATATTTTTCTCTCAAGCCTGTTGGAACAAAAATTACTAATCACAATATTATCTGCAGGATGCAGTATGTTTTCAACTTCAAGAGAGTAAAATTCTATGAACTGAATTATCACTTTGTATCCTAATGTTTGAATAAAAACAAGAGCTTTACATTTAAGCAGTGAGAGAATGTTGGTTGAAGATTGCCGTAAGCTATAGTGTTTAGTTCTTTACCCGAATGGCCTTTCTTTGACAAAGATTTGTCTTTGTTCCCTGTTGCCTCAGTTTCTCCATTTAGAAACACTACCATATATACAAGACTTGCTCACAGAGTTGTCCCCCCCCCCAGTAAAATATATTATAACAGAATGGCAGTTCATAAGAATTCTGGCTAACTCGATGCTCTTCTCTTTTTACCCATGTGTATAGTACACATTGTTTTATTATGTCATTGTGAATGTGCTTAGTATATACTAGGGGTGGGGAACATCTGGCCCGGGGGCCATATAAGACCCATGAAATAATTTGGTTTGGTCCTTCCAAGGTATTAGGGGTGAGTTAATTAAATGTCTGACCAAATATAGCAGGAACATTTTTAAGTTGACAATTTTGTATGACCCACAGATGATATTGTAAATATCCAAATGACCCTTGGTAGCAAAAAGGTTCCCCACCCATGGTATACACTATTATTTTGATAAAGAATTGGCCATCAACTACTTCATATATAAGAACCATATGCTTAAAAGCAGATAGTACAAAGTTGGACCAAACCAAATATATATATTTTAATGTACTTATATATGGAACATATATAAACAAGTAGGCAAATTCTACCCACTCCAGGATATTTGTTAGGAGTTTTAGGTTTGTTCTTAACAAATTCCTAACATGAATGTATTTTCTAATTGATTGAGAATGTTGGTTAGTTGAATTATCTTTAAGCAAGGATATATAGACTTTTAACATTAAAAACAACTTTATATAGTCTTGTCAAATTTGACTTGCCTCCATTAGAGGAAATTAGGACAATTGGTGCATATAGACTAAAAAGATAAGCATTTTGGTTTATTTAGGTTCATAACTTTCTCTCTTATTCAGTAATTGTTTTTAATTTTAATTAGGCAGGTATATTGAGTTTTCCTCCTTCCCTTTTTAATATTAAATTTGCCAAATGTCCTTTTCATATAAGATAAATATGTATTGAAAGGTAATTAATATAAAATATTTTGCTCTAATTACTTGAGTATTTCATGTGAAAGTATTAAATAGACCTAAATTACTTGAATAATTGTCTCAGTTCCCTTTTAGTTTATATATTGAAATCATGGCCTTAAATCATAACTAAGAATTTTTCAGTCACAGGAAGTGAACTGAATTTATCTTAAGTTGGTGGTTATGAATAACATGGTGACTTCCAGAAATGTGAATTTACTTGTTTTTAAAAGATGACTCATTTAGTATAAAATTTCATGTGATAATTTTCATCAATATTCATGATGTGATCATATAAATTTTTTAATGTTTTCCATAAAACAGATTATTTTAGACTGCAACTAGTAGATAATTGCTTTGAGTTTTAAAGATAAGGATCAATCAATGTTTATAATCCCCCCAAACACAAATATAGAGCCTATATTATGCCCATTTCTAATGCTAGCCCTTCAATATAACTGAATCTTGCCATCAAGCTTATTATATAAGGAATCTCATTTTTTTTAACTTTATGAACTATTATAGTTGACAAAAGGGATTTCTAAAAGATAATTGTATTAATTAATTCAATTTCTGGGTTGAGCATAAGGTTGTAAATTGGAGATCACTCATAGAAATTAAATACAAGGAGAAAATATTTTCAGTCTTTTTTTTTTTTTGGTGTGTGTATTGAATGATTTATGCTGAACTGCTAAAAGCTTTCCAACCTCACAGAACTTCAATAAACTTCTAATGGAGTCCTGAATGCCAGCTCTATTTTTGTTGCTTGTACAGTAGGTGGGAAATCTTTAGCTAGTAGGACTAGTCTTTGTTTTAATTTATGTTGAAAAACTCAGGGGATAACACTTATGGGCTTCTAGTGTTTTAGTAAAAAAAATTCTGATGTAACCTAATATACATATATTTCTGCAGGTTTAAATATATATTGATATGTTATTCCTAAAGTATAAGTAAACAACTTTTTTAAGTGTTTTTTTTAAATTAAATCTCTTGGGGTGACATTGGTCAAAATATCAATATATTTCACCAAACCCAGTTTTTATGCATATGTGTATATGAACAAATATCTCCACATGTGTGTTAATAATGTCCATATTATTGTATGTTAACTGGTTGAATGTTTCATCAGATAATAAATTCTCTAAATCAGAAACTGTTTTATCCACATTCCATCTCCCCCAACAGAGTATAATCCATTGTCTTTTATACAGTGGATGCAAAATTAATGGGTGTAGTGAACGGTGACCAAACGAATACACATTTAACCAAAGAAAAATAGGCCATTTGATTTTGATACAGGTACATGGAAAAGATATCACTAAATGGAAGTCCCCTTTATTGTCAATTAAGACTGTTTTATTCTTATCTACTTAGATGGAAGCTAAGCTTGGCCACTTTTATATAGTTTTATTTATAATTGTAAACATGTAGAACCACATGGGGCCATCAATCAGTAGAGTGATGAGGGCCCAAACAGAATTATTTCTGTAGGTGGCCAATTTTTTTTCAATCAAGGACAGCTGAAAGGTCATGATTAAAACAGTGATTTTCCTGAAATTGTAAGTGACTGTTAGTGACTGTTTTGTACAAAAATGTCAAAACTACTTTTTCCTCTAAAAAAGAAAATTATAAGCTCTAAAACTTTGGCAGTTTTCCAAATTTCACTTGCACTACTGTAATGTATTTTAATTACTGCACTGGAGTCAGTTTCTTTAAAAATATAAGGCAAAAATAATTTAGTGTGATAGTGAGCATACATAGATTAAACAATAGGCATCTGATGCCTCACTGAGAGGCACATCCTCATTACTCAAGATTAGCCAAGGGGTAGAACTGAACAATTTTACTCAAGCAGTGTGCATAGCACTAATTTATAATTCTATATAGAGATGAGGAATGATATCACTAAGTATTTCTTTCTATTAAACATGGCAGTGATACTGGAGCTATTTAAGTAATTTGCTTCATGTAGACCAATTAGAAAAGGCATTCAAGGATAGCAAATGTTGCTAGTGAATTCTGTAGGTGGCCCTTTATTCTCTGAGTTAGAATTGACTTCAGTCTCTGAGTAGTGGCAGGGAGGACTCACTGCTGATTGTCATCATCTTTCAGGTGAGGTGTGGACATGAAGTCCTGACCATTGATAGTCATTAAAGACTCCTCAGAACCTTTGTAGCAAGAGGGATTTAACCATAGTGTCCTGGTCAGTTTCCAAATCGGGTAATTGCATTCTGCCTTTGAGGGTCCTCCTGCAGCTTCTCTTTTGTTTATTTGTTTGGGTGTTCTTGTTGTCATTGCTTTGCTGTATGGAAGCTGTAGGTTTTTTTGGATGCATCTCTCCTTGGGTTTATGCCATTATGTGCTTTTAATCTTCATTAGGCTATACTAGAAGAGAACTGAAAAGTTTTGTTACATGCATATTATTTTAGTCTGAATTAAAAATTTGCGTTTTATACTTTACACTCTGTAATTTTTATTTTATTTTTAAAATATATTTTTATTAATTTCATAGAGGAATGGAGAGGGAGACAGAAATAGAAGCATCACTGATGAGAGATAATCACTGATTGGCTGCCTCCTGCATGCCTCACACTGGGGATGGATCCCACAACCCAGGCATATGCCCTGACCGGAAATCAAACCATGACCTCCTGGTTCATAAGTCTACTCAACCATGGAGCCATGCCAGTTAGGTGTTATTTCTTTAAAATATATATATATATATATTTTATTGATTTTTTTTTACAGAGAGGAGCGGAGAGGGATAGAGAGTTAGAAACATCGATGAGATGGAAAACATCGATTAGTTGCCTCTTGCACGCCCCCTACTGGGGATGTGCCCGCAACCAAGGTACATGCCCTTGACCGGAATCGAACCTGGGACCCTTGAGTCTGCAGGCCGACGCTCTATCTGCTGAGCCAAACCAGTCAGGGATGGGTGTTATTTTTTAAAGAGACACACAGAAAGGAACAAATTAGTAGAAATAATGGCAGGAGGAGCAGAGATATGGTGGCAGACATGGGCTGCTATTTGAGATATTGTACAAGTGCCCCTTTACCATGGAGGAAGACATGGCAAGACAGATAAGATGAATGACAGTGGATTTGGGGGAGGATTACAAGATGCAATGTGATCTCACTTAGAATTAAAAACTGATTAAGTTTCATTTGAGCCCACGAATGACATTTCCATATTATATGTAAATCTTTTTTATCCCATTGTTAAGCATGTTAAATTTGGATTTACTAGGCAGAAGGATATATATTTGATCTTAAGAGCAATATTTTGATATGTCATAATTTTGATGGCCATGTTTTGAATTAGA
Organism: Myotis lucifugus; assembly: GCF_000147115.1. Classification (NCBI taxonomy): domain Eukaryota; kingdom Metazoa; phylum Chordata; class Mammalia; order Chiroptera; family Vespertilionidae; genus Myotis; species Myotis lucifugus. The sequence goes on from NW_005871126.1 coordinate 1,482,581, forward strand.
TATTTCATTCATGATTATATTTTACTAGAGGCCCAGTGCACAAAATTCGTGTGTGGGAGGGGCACCCTCTTGCAATCCAGGACCCCTCAAGGGATGTCCAATTGCAGGATCGGACCTAAACTGGCAGTTAGACATCCTTCTTGCAATCAGGGACCACTGGCTCCTAACCACTCGCCTGCCTGCCTGCCAGCCTGATTGCCCCTAACCCCTCTGCCTGCCTGCCTAATTGCCCCTAACCAGCTCTGCCTAGGCCCCCACCACCACGGCTTCATCCGAAGGACATCTGAAATGATGTCCGGAAGATCATTCGGCTGCCTAGTCTAATTAGCATATTACGCTTTTATTATTATAGATAATCTACAAGAAGAGAATATTCTATCAAATTAACATTTGTTGGATGCCAACCATATTAAAAGATCTGCATTTTATGTATTACTCTTGAAGATACTTTATTTGGTCCAAAAGGAAAAACAACCTCTACCATATATTTATCCTATTATATTTATACTGGATTGAAATTGATTTTTTTTTTTTAGTTTTGCTGTTATTTTATTTATTCAACAAGAAATATGGTAAAACAAAATTCAAAATAATTTAGACCCAACCCAAGCATAAATTTCACCAATTAATTTGAAAACCTACCCTGCCAACAGCATTATATAGTAGGAGAAGCATAAGCCCATGTGTCAAAAGAGCTGGGTTTTTTATTTTTAATGCTGGCTCTCACAAACTCTGTAATTTCCAAATGGAACGTTGCTTAGCTTCTCTGACCTAGTTACTTTATTGCAAATAGGAATGATTCTAATATTTTTTGCCTTCCAAAATGGTAGAAAATAATTTCCCTTTAAAAAATAAACTCTAAACTACAATATAGTGTTTTTCTCACTAATACTTTATTGCTTATCACGTTGGTTTTACATATAATTCTCATTTAGAAATTACTCTTCATAAGTTTCCTGGAATTTTAACTTGAGACTAAACCTGTTGTGGGTTCTATATAATGGAACTTTTCTCTTCTCAATGTCACAGCCTCTGAAATGTTTTCTCCCAAGACTGGATGGTTATGCTCTTCTCTAATTCATCTTTTTACCAATCTAGAACACATAGGATAAAAAGAAAAGTCTTTAATCTTTCTCTGCCATGCCAAGTTAATCTGAAAATATCTGTACCTGACTAAATCAGGGCTCGGTTACTACAGAAGGCTGAAAACTGAATTTTGGAGAAGATGGCCAATAAGGAGTAGGCTATTGGAGTAGATCTTAGCACTATGAGGAAGCTCATACATACCAAGCATCATATTATCTGATAGCAGGAGATTATTTTGTAAGACAGGTGCTGAATGTCTAGCTGTGGGAAGTAGGGAGTATTCCAGGGAATAAGGGTGGAATGCCTTGACTGCAAACCCATCAACAGATAGCAAGAAGCAGATACACTGATAAATTGGCCTGGAGCAACAGGGAAAGTGGGCAGAAGTAGCAGAAACTAAAATTTCACCCAAGATTAGAAACCTGATGACAAGGCCTGCGGTAAAGAATATGGAAACTACGTATGGACTTAGTAAGCGAGCAAACACAAAATTTAAGTGACTGAAACTGCTGAAAAGCAGGATCCTGGCTACTAGAACTATGAGGTCTGGCTTCAGGGGCTGAATAGTGAAATAACATATCAATATCACCTTCTTGGGCTTTCTTGCTCTAAGATCTTCTAATGGCCATCTCCTTTCTCACTCCCAAATTCAAAGCAAGAGAAGGGAGAATTTGTGTACATTCGGAGAACATGATCCTCATTATCTTTGCCCTTCCCTTCTCTTTTATGTCAATCAAAGGAAGGTTATTTTCTACCTTATTTGATTCCTCTCAACCATCATCAGCTTTCTCTACTTGGGGTTTCTGTAATCTGGGTAAAAACATTACACCAAAATTTATTGTTTTAAAACACATTTTAGCCCAATTTAACATATGAGATTGGGATTTATCTTAAGTCAAAGTGTGTCATAATTTAATTGCCAGAGTATTATTCTTGCTGATACATAAAATATGGGGTTGCCCTCAAATAAATGGCATCTTGGATGAAATGCAAAGCGTATCTAACTAAGAATCTATTGCTGCCAACAATAGTTTCATGCCAATCTGAATTATAAAGCCCCAAGAATATTTACAATGTCACATGATGTCACTGACATGGACTGTCACCAGGGTTTGCTGGAGACCCAGTAGTTTGTAAAAACCCCAAGTGCCTAAAACACATTTTCCCCAACTTGCCATCTTCTCATTATAGGGGAAAAGAGCAAGCAGAGAGTCTTCAAAAGAAGAGACTCTATACAGATTTTTAAGAACTATTTTGTGTCTTTATAGTAGGAATGCATTTATTGCATCACACCTCTCCTTTCTCTAAATAGAATTTTTCTATCAGACTTTAGATAGTCCCTGCCTTCTCCATTTATATACATATATATTCATGTGTCCAAAAGTGACATCCAGGTGTTTGGAAATAAACACAGGTTCTCCTTTCTTTAGTGGATCCTTATCCCAGTCAGGAACCTCTTGGTTACATTCATGTGCTTTCACATTTCTTCTCAGTTTCCCAAAACTGAGGTTTAACTTTGTGTTTCTGTATTGACATCTTTGATCACAATATCCTCACAAAATTCTCATCTTTGTCTGTCTAAAAGGAGCACAGCTTTGTGACTGGGACATTTGTATAAGACAAGGAACATTTTTTTTCTAATTGACTATCTGAAAGGAAATAGATACTTGCAAGGTAGTTTACATCATTGCTTAAATTTCTTTTGAATTGCCCATATCTTGTGTCCTGTCATAAATAATTCTTCTATTATAAGAGCTACAAAATATATCTCATTGGTAAGTCTGCTATTTGGAATGTTTCCCAATATTAGACCTTAATATTTGGGCAATGTCTTGATTTCATGATTTTATCAAGCATACAATGCATAAAATTTTTCACATAAAGGTTTCATAGGAAGAAAATGGTGTATAAGGCCAATGAGAAAGAAAGTACAACATAAATTTTATTTGAAAAATGATATGAAAAGATTGTGGGTAAGAGCTATAATCTAGAGACTAGATTCCATTTAGGGAGAATTAGATATTAGGATGAGACCTTATAGGTGAGAAATGGAACACTCTTACTTACTTGGGGTCCTTGATTGGAAATTATCCACTCATACATTCACACAATGGAATATTATGCAGCTGTAAAAAAGAAAGAACTCTTACCATTTGAAACAGCATGGATGGACCTGGAAAGTATTATGCTAAACAAAATAAGCCAGTCAGAGAAAGATAAGTATCACATGATCTCATTCATGTATGGAATCTAATGAATAAAATAAACTGATGAAAATAGATTCAGAGACATGGAAGCATGGGACAGACTGATGAATTTCAGAGAGAAGGCAAAGGTGGGGGATGGAGGAGAGTAATTAACTGGGGAACTCATATGCATATATGCTTAGCCCATGGACACAGACAATGGAGTGGTAAAGGCATGGGAGGAGTGGGTGTGCAATGGAGGCAGTCAATGGGAAAACAAGCAAATAAACAAACAAAGAGGACATCTGTAATACTTTCAAGAATAAAGATAAATTTAAAAATGAAATTATCCATTCATTTAGCACCATGTTCATAGTTGATGAAGTGTTAGAAATATTTGACATCACCTGTCAACAGTCCCCAAGAAAGAGTAATGTATCCTGAATATCTCCGATTGCATGGATGTGAGAAGGAGCTCTCTTACAAAACAAGAATTTCACGTAGTTTCAAATTTACAAATTTAAAAGACTAATAAGAGGGTTTTGCTTTCTTTGTAGTGTGGATGGATCTTTGGCTTTTAGGCCTTTGAAGTATTAGAAAACAGGCAGGCTCCTGCTTGTTATGCTTTCGTGGTACACTTCACCAGTTAGAAGTCCCAGGAAGAGAGTTTGGATGCTGAATGTCTGCATCATCATGGGAGTTCAAGTTCTAACAGCCATCTCAAAGCCTTGACTATTGAAGACATTTCCAGTAATTGCTAGTGAGTGAGTGGCAGCTTTGAGACACATTGGGGAAAAGTTATCATAGCAAAAAGGAGGTATAATATGGTACTTGACTTGGGGTAGGCATTCAGTTTAGGATTTCTATACTTGTAGATAATGTTTTCTGGTGGAATATCTCAAACAATATCATTGAAGCTAAAGCAATATCATTTTCAAAATATCATTTTTGGAAATCGCTTTTCTATAACTACACATATAAGAGAATATGTAAGTCTTTGTCACTTCTTACTAGTACTTGCAGCATTTTGTTAAACTCTTAGCTGGTTTTTCCACCTTTAGGCTCTTTCTTTGATAATCTGTTGTACAAACTACACATGATTAGTCTTTCTAAATCACAGCTCTGGTCCTGTTACTCTGGTGCTCATAAATGGTAATGGTTCCCTAAATGACCAGCTGAATGACATATAACCTTATTAGCCTGGTGATATTCAAGACCCTATGTGCTTGGGCCCTGTCTTTGACGCTGTTACCATTAGCCTAGTCAACTGTCTTTCTTTTTATAAAATCTTCACACATTGTTTTGGAAATAATAGCTTTTTTTTCATTTTTAAGTATTAAAGAAATATTTGTTAGTTGACCCCTGTTGTTTCTCCATGCAGCCTATCCTATATAATAAAAGGGTAATATGCAAATTGACCCTAACAGCAGAATGACTGGGAATGACTGGTCACTATGACAAACACTGACCACCAGGGGGCAGACGCTCAATGCAGGAGCTTCCCCCTGGTGGTCAGTGCGCTCCCACAGGGGCAGCTCTGCTCAGTCACAAGCCAGGCTGATGGCTGCCAGTACAGCGGTGGTGGTGGGAGCCTCTCCCGCCTCCTCAGCAGCACTAAGGATGTCCGACTACAGCTTGGGCCTGCTCCCCACCGGCAAGTGGACATCCCCCAAGGACTCCCGGGCTGCCAGAGGGATGTCTGACTGCCAGCTTAGGCCCAATCACCCGGGGAGTGGGCCTAAGCCAGCAGGTGGTCATCCCCCGAGGAGTCCCAGACTGTGAGAGGGCACAGGCCAGGCTGAGGGACCCCCCCGAGTACACAAATTTTTGTGCACCAGGCCTCTAGTATATAATAGATGCATTTGCTATTACAAAGAATAAAAATACATTGGATAAATTAACAAAGATTCTGCATAAATATCTCAAAGTACTGATTATCAGTGAGCTCTTGGTCACTTATGAATTTTCCCAAACTTTGGTCTTCATGCTACCCAACTCAAGCATTTGCCTTATTCATTTAAATTCTAACTTAGGAAGTACACAGATAGAAATGAAGTATTCAAAGAACTTGAAAAGAGAAGAGAGGCATTCAGCTTTTACTCTTTCCTGGCTTTTGATCATAACTATAATTCTCTCTGAGCAATCCAATAAAAATTCCCATTGAGTTGCAGTGGTGTTTCCTTTGAACTCTAATTTATAGCCTACTATCGGTAGATTAACAATCCATTAAAATCTATAAGAACAGTAGAGGTTACATATTCCTTTTGCTGTAGTAAAGATTTTCTAAAAGATTTTATATTAAAACTCTGTTACTATGTAGTGATATTAATAGACCATTTTACAGTTAAACTTGGCTTCTACTTAAGGCATGGAAGACTGCACAGGAGTAGCTTCCCATATTCCATGAGATTGCATTTTGGACAGATGATTGAGACACAGTTAATTTTTTTTAATGTCAGAAAGACAATGCTAGACTCCATTAACAAACAGCAGGATAAGTGGTAATGAGGAGGATAGTTGGCAAAGAACATGCTAGGAAGGGGTGATAATAGATTCAGATAAAGTAGTTGTCCTGTAAATAGCAAGAAAAATGAAGCTAAAGAAAAGGTGAGAGGTCAAGGATAGAGATATAAATTAAAACTATTAAATTGATTAATCTCACCAAACAATCACAATGCCCAATCTTGTAAAAACACTCAGATAAAGTACAGGTAGATAAAAATGTATTTGTCTGTGTCTTATCTTTTCAAATTGATGCTTTCCTTTGAATGTGAGGCTATATTCTCTTTGCTATAAGTTAACACACTCAGAGCATCTTACTGTCTTTGCAGATATTTAAGAATTCAATTTAATATTAGATGTCACATTTGTAGCTCAGAAAGCAACAGACTTCAATGGGTTGGAATGCTGTATTTCCTTGTTTTCCCAGGTGATTTGCCATCACCAGGTCTTAGATCAATCAATTACATTAATAAAATATGATACTATTAAATATTTCCTCTAGAGTTGTCTTTGTACTGGATGTGATACCCAAACTCTTCTTGACTACACAAAGTAAAAGTTCTAACTATAGTATACTTGGATGGAATGGATTGATTTTTTTTTTAATTAAGACAGAGTTTATTCCTATTCAAAACTGATTGAGTCTTTAAAATGTCCAGGGACCCAAGGATATGTGAATTTAATATGATATTATAGTCAGGTTGAGGCTGTTGGTTCCTCATCGCTAAACCTGAAGATCCTGGACAATTCTACAACTTATAGGAAAGCTGATGTCTAGTTTGCTCCATACAAGTACATCAATCCAGTGATGAAGAAATACGCAGTGCTGGTAACAGTCACTGTCTTCACAAGGGAGAAAGGTGTATATGATCAGACAACAAAGCCATTAAAACAATGTCAAGTAACAATACTGTTATTGCAGAATAGAACAAATTGATCATGCCCCTGTGTTTTTTTTCCTATCTCATTGGTGTGGCCTCTTCCTGGTAATATTTAGGTCAATGTAGAAACTTCCTCCTCCTCCCAGCTCCCCTCTTCCTCCACTTCCTCCTCCTTTTCCTCCTCCTCCTCTGTCTTCCATTTCTTCTCCTTCCCCTTCAATTCTTCTGTCTCCTTCTTCTGCTTTTTCCTCCTGATGGTCCTATATAATTGTTTCAAAGTTTTGATGATTCTACTTCCCAGAACTTCTGTTGGTATTTTCCCCTACTTTTATTTTTTATTTTTATGATGTTTTCTTTTCTACAAAAGCATTCCAGGTTTATTGGAGAAATGCTAGGGGGATGGATTAAGCAAAATAATAAGAAGTATTTAAAATAAAACTATAATTCTTCTCCTCATAGAAGATGACTAGTAAGATTTTTGGTAAAGAGTCTTTAATTTTAAAAATTAACTTTGTATAATAGTTAACAAAATAAATTTATGTTAACAATATATCTATATTTTTATACAAACTGACACATACTATAATGCCATTAGAGTCTACTTTTTAATTTAATGATATGAAAATACTTTCTTTATGTCTCTTTTTAATCACTGTATATTTTATATTTCACTATATGACTATGCCAGAATTAATGCATCAAATTGTTTTGGATCAATTAGTTTTGGTTTCTCTTGTTTTGGGGTCAATTAATTTTGCTTTCTCTTTCCTACTTTTTATTCCTATTGCCATTCTTGGAGTAAAAATGCTCATGATACCTTGCTTGGTCTATTTTAACATTAGTTTAAATGATTGCTTATATTCAGTGAACTATCCAGTCCTTATAGAATAAGTAAAACAACCAAATAAATAAATAAGCAACTCATAAGATTATGGTTTGAACAAAGGCTTTGATGACTTTCAATTTTATTCAGAAAAAAGTTCACATTTGTTAGAATTTATATAGATTCTTCTCTAATTTAATCATGACTTATCTCTTTTATTTAACCTACATTCACCTCATACTATCTGTGACTCCCTAAATACTTTGCTACTTCAATGTCTTTGCTCATATTCTTTCTTTTCTCCAATAACACCTTTTACTTTTGTTTCTATTTTTTATTATCCCAATCATTCTTTATTTCTATTATTAATATTTTTTCATCCTCACCCAAAAATATTTTTCCATTGAGTGAGGGAGACAGATCTATTGGTTGCCTCCACATGCCTCCAACCAGGACCAGAGATTGAGCCTGCAACTGAGGTAGATGCCTTTGGGAATCAAGCCTACAATGCATCAGCCCACTGGCTGGTGCTGTAAACATTGAGCAAAACAGGCTAGGGCAGTGGTCGGCAAACTCATTAGTCAACAGAGCCAAATATCAACTGTACAATGATTGAAATTTCTTTCTTTTTTTTTAAAAAAAAATTTCTTTTGAGAGCCAAATTTTTTAAACTTAAACTATATAGGTAGGTACATTGTTATTAACTTAATTAGGGTACTCCTAAGGCTTAGGAAGAGCCACACTCAAGGGGCCAAAGAACCCCATGTGGCTCACGAGCCACAGTTTGCCAACCACGGGGCTAGGGCATACTCATACTTTAAAGGTAAGCTCAAATTCACCTCCCTCCTCTGTGCCTCTATTGCATTTTGCTCTTGCCCCTACTGGGTAATCTAGTGGGAGGACATGATATAATATATATA
>NW_005871126.1:1491078-1517925 GCF_000147115.1 Myotis lucifugus
TATATATATATATATAATCATATCAGTTTCATCATTCATTCATTCAACAAATATTATTAAGTACATCCTATGTGCCAGTCCTTGTATGGAACTCTGGAATACAACAAGTAAATAATATTAATATTGGGTAATATTTACTATGGAATGCCTATGTGCCCAGGCATATATTCCAAATGCTTTACATGTATGAACTCAACCCTCACAACAAGTTCTATTCCTAACCCCGAACTCAACCCTCACAACAAGTTCTATTCCTAACCCCGTTTTATGAATGAGGAAATCCTGGTAACAACCAGTGAAACACTAGTGAAGGTCACAAAGCTAATAAGTAACAAAACAGGGATTCAAACCTAGGTGGTCTGCTTCTGGAATCTGTTCTTATAGTCAACTAGAGACCTGGTACACGAATTTGTGCATGCAGGAGGGGGCGTGGGAGGAGGGGCCGTGGGAGGTTGACCACAGGCCCCAAGGAGGAAGCTGGCCCTAGGCCCCTCTGGGAAAGGGGCTGCACCCACCCATTTCCCGTCCCAGCCCAGGCCTGAAGGCCCTGTGGAGGTTGGGAGAGGAGGCAATGGTCGCTGGGCTGGGCTCAGAAAGAATGGATGCCAACACTGGCGATGGTGCCCCACCAACATGTGGTTCTCCACCTCCCCCTCTCTGCCTTCCCTCACCACCATGTCACCACCATGGTGGGCACATGGCCCCTGGGGAAGGGAGAGGACTGGAGTCAGACAAACCCTTGTGTTGAAGGCTGACTTTCAATAGATTGCAGCTAGGGAGCTGCTCTGCTACTTAGGAAACCCTGACCAGAAGCAAGTCTCTATTAGTGGATTAGCATAAGGGGCTTATGGGGGCCAGCCAGCCAAGGGCAGGAGCTGTGGAAGGTTGGCTGTGGGAGTGCACTGACCACCAGGGGGAAGCTCCTGTGTTGAGTGTCTGCCCCTTGGTGGTCAGTGTATGTCATAGCAACTGGTCGACTTGTTCTGGTCTTTCAGGTCGACTGGTCGTAATAGTTGCTTAGGCTTTTATATATATAGATAAGCTTGATTGCCTCCTAAACAAAGAAAATTAGACACAGACTCTGCCTTTCTGGCACTTCCATGTTAGTGGAGGAGACATACATCAAATAAATAACAAACATACAAATATAAAATTACTGGAGGCCCAGTGCATAAAATTCGTGCACTCGGGGGGAGGATCCCTTAGCCCATCCTGTGCCTTCTTTCAGTCCGGGACCCCCTGGGCATGTCTGCCTGCCAGCTTAGGCCCAATTCCCGGGGCCTAAACCGGCAGTCAGACATCCCTCTCGCAGTCTGAGACCGTTTGCTCTTTACTGCCTGCTTGCAGAGGAGGCGGGAGAGGCTCCCACCACCACCACTGCACTCTCCAGCCATAGGCCCGGCTTTGGGATGAGCGGCGCTCCCATAGGGGAGTGCACTGACCACCGGGGGAAGCTCCTGCATTGAGCGTCTGCCCCCTGGTGGTCAGTGTGCGGCATAGCGACTGGTTGTTCTGTGGTTTGGTCAATTTGCATATTAGGGTTTTATTATATAGGGTGGTATGGTAAAAATAATATATTTACATACTTATGAGAGTTATATTTCTTAACTTTCTTCCTCACAATGTGCCATTTGAGCCTAGATCTGAAGGAAAAGAAGGAATGGATTAGGTAAGATATGTATGAAAGTAAAGAGGGAAATATGGAACAGGTGCAGAAAACAGTATGTGCACAAGAACTATTGATATCCACATTTTACAGGTGAGAAAATAGAGGCACAGAAGTTAAATCTTTTGGCAACTTCACATAGTTAGAAAGTGGTGGAGTTGGGATTCAAACCCTTGCTTTTTAGCTTCAGAATCTGTGTTCAATGCATGTTGACTCAGGAATGATCACTTCGTAGGTGTTATAGAAAAACAAAAAAAATCAAACCAGTGAAACAGTGTGTACTTTCAGCAAGAACTATTTGGAAATTTTGGAAATTTTGGAATTTTTTCTAATATTAATATATTTAGGACTTCACATTAGGTTGCTGTAAGACTAAAATATTTCATACACTCTGTATGTAAGACTAGAGGCCCAGAGCACGAATTCGTGCACCAGTGGAGGGTCCCTCGGCCTGGCCTGTGGGACTGGGCCGAAACTGGCTCTCCGATATCCCTTGAGGGGGTCATAGATTGCGAGAGGGCACAGGCCAGGCCGAGAGACTCCACCAGTGCACGATTGGGACCGGGGAGAGATGTGGGAGGTTGGCCAGCCGGGGAGGGACTGTGGGAGGGCTCCAAGGTGTGTCTGGCCCATCTTGCTCAGTCCCAATCAGCCAGACTCCTACCGGTCAGAGCATCTGCCCCCTGGTGGTCAGTGCATGTTATAGCGACTGGTTGACCGGTCGACTGTCTGCCCCCTGGTGTCAGTGCATGTCATAGCAAGTGGTTGAGTGGTCTTAGCATATCATTAGCATATTACACTTTGGTTGAACAGCTGACCGGCTGACCGAACACTTAGCATATTAGGCTTTTATTATATAGGAGGCTTGCTATGTATCTACTGTCTACTGAGAACATAGATGAGGAAACTCTGACTCAGATAGATTACATGCAGGGACAGCTTAGTTCTGTTCCTTATGGTGCACTGGCAACATAATGGCAAATACAAAATAAACTTAGCTGTGGGGAAACACAGGGAGACCTTTGCAGTCATTCCTTGAGTGCAAGAGAACACATGCATACTGCTTTCAGTATGTTTTTAAAATTGTGGCAATATCAGCTGTTTGTGAAATGGAAAGAAAATTAGGATTCAAAATATTTTTCCAGTAGAGTAGTAAACAGTTTTATTGGGACATTAAAAAATAGCCTAAGTATGGCCCCAAATGAATACATAATCTCCTAGGAAATGAATAGCAATAGCAAATATTTTTATGATGTTCTTATATGTTGATGCCAGAATATAGTTCTTAGCTTCTTTGTGTGAGAAATCTCACAATTGATACAAACTATAATCCTGGTAAATGTGGCAATATCTACACAAGAATTAACCATTTAGAATTCTGGAGGGGTTTTTTTTTCATATATTTAGGACTTTTCCAATGAAATACACACACACACACACACACACACATTCTGTCAGTAAGATATGTTGGAGAAAGTTTAACTTTCACCGAAAGTACCCTGTAGGTGGAAAGAAAAAAATCTCAATAACATATTTTTCTTTGTGGCTCCATCAACAACAACAAAATCCTAATTTGAACAACTAATATGCTTAAGTATTCTCTGAAAAGAGCTATAATATATTCAAACTGTTTAGTTGCTCCCACAAATCATTTTGCTTTACAGCTTTGATCTTGAAATATGTGGACTGATGTCTGATTTATGCTCTTGGTCCTTTTGTAGATAGTTAAGTGTTCTTGCTTAATGTTATTAAATAAGCCCAAAGCTGCAAATGGGCCTCCATGACTCAAGGCATTTGATAAAGACCTTTCCTTTTACATTATATACCTGTCCTTTTGGTTAATTTTGATGTGGCCCACTAATGCCTTTTTGTCCTTCAGGAAAGTATACACTATCATTTTCACTTGCATCTCCTGAAATCTCTTTATCTTGATTTATAAAAACTATTATCTCTAAAAATTTGGATGACAATAGTCAAAAAAGGTTATTTGACTGAAAAATCTATCCTGCTTTATAACCTATAATTTAATTCTACATAGAGGGCATTTCACAGAAAACAAATCTGGTACTACAAAAAAATCAGAAGTTGGATTTGTTTACATATTACAAACATGGCACTGAAAATTAAGAAGGTTGTAAACATACCCATTTGAAAATTCTAGATTAAATTCTAAGAAGGCATATATAGAAGGCTATTTTTGAATTATGATTATTCATTTCATTTTTCTTACCCACTGTACTTTCAGCTGTCTAAGGGTAAGATTTTATTCATTTTTTGGCTCCAGAACCTAGAACAGTACTCAGTACATTTTAAAAGCAGAACAATAATAGTAATACTATCTAATGTGTTTTTATTGTTTACTATGTGCCAGGCACTAATCTAGGTTCTTCTCATATGTTATGCCATTCAGTTGTCACAAAGGCTCTACCAGGCAGGCTATATTGTGTCCCTCGTTTACATAAGAGGAAATTGAAGGAGTTTGAGTATGTTGTTTTATGACCACACTAGAGACCTGATGCACAAAATTCATGGAAGAATAGGCCTTCCTACCCCTGGCTGACAGCACCAGCTTCCTTTTGGCACCCGGGACTTGGGCTTCACTCCGGCACCCAAGACCCGGGCTTCCCTCACAGCCCTGGCTTCGTCTAGAACAGCGGTTCTCAACCTGTGGGTCTAGACCCCTTTGGAGGTCGAACGACCCTTTCACAGGGGTCGCCTAAGACCATCCTGCATATCAGATATTTACATTATGATTCATAACAGTAGCAACATTACAGTTATGAAGTTGCAACGAAAATAATTTTATGGTTGGGTCACAACATGAGGAACTGTATTTAAAGGGCCAGAAGCTTGAGAACCACTGGTATAGAAGGACCTCCAGTCTAATTAGCATATTACACTTTTATTATTATAGACTAGAGGCCCGGTGCACAAAATTCGTGCACTGGGGGGGGGGGGATGTCCCTCAGCCCAGCCTGCACCCTCTCCAATCTGGGACCCCTCAGGGGATGTCTGACTGCTGGTTTAGGCCTGAACCGGCAGGCGGACATCCCTCTCACAATCCAGGACTGCTGGATCCTAACTGCTCGTCTGCCTGCCTGCCTGATTGCCCCTAACCGCTTCTGCCTGCCAGACTGATCACCCCCTAACTGCTCCCCTGCCAGCCTGATTAACACCTCACTGTTTCCCTGCCAGCCTAATTTCCCCCAACTTCCCTCCTCTTCAGGCCATTTTGGTTCTTATTGGTCAGTTTCTATGCCAGTAAGCCTCAAAAGATCCGCCTCCTAGGCAGCCATTGGCTCCTCCCAGTTGACCCACTTTTGGTTCTGATTGGTTGGTTTCTATGCCAGTCAGCATCTCTGGGCCTATCAATGGGGCCTGATCAGAAAGGCTGGGCTGATCAGCAGCCCAGGTGGAGGCCTGGAGAGAAATGGAGGCATGGCTGCTGACCAGGCCCAGAGCTAAAGAGAGAGGCAAGTGCTGATCAACAGCTGCCACATTGGCTACAGATCAGACCCTGCTTCTCTCTTTAGGCCTCTATCTGAGCCTGATTTGCAGCCCACTCAGGAGTCAGTGCTGGGTCATCCTGCCTGCAGCCATAGCAGTCAGTGCTGGGTCACCATGGCAACCCAGCACTTCTGGTTGGTGGAGCCTCCTGGTTGCGGATGTGATGGACCCAGGGTTTTTATATATTAGGATAATAAGTAGAGATGTATATACTGAAACAATATACATAGGTAAAAAGGACAGAATCTTTGTTATTTCTATATTTATTAGCTAGCTATATTTTACTACTCAGTCATTAATTTAGATGTGTTCATTTTGCCATCGTTATCTGAATGAAAACTGAGACAGGATTGGTTGACAGATCATGGAGCAACTGGAAAATATAATAAACCTATAAGAGCAGAGAAGAGAGTAGAGCTATAATTAACTCTAATTAATTTTTTTAGACCCAATCCAGTATCCTATATAGTAAAGAGCTAATAAGCTAATTAGACTGGAAGGCGGAAAGACCTCAAGAACTACCTTCCAGAATGACCAGTGGGTGGGGGGAAGGGCCGCAGGGCCATGAGGCAGCCAGGGCCAAGAGGCAGCCGGGCTGCTAGGGCCGAGGCAGCCGGGGCTGGGAAGGCCTACTCTTGCATGAATTTTGTGCATCAGGCTCTAGTATATAATAACATGAGAGAACATCTCACTTTATTTAAACGCAAACCTAGGCACTATCTAATTTGCACTTCAATGGAATCAACCCAAATAGGGGAATCACGTCATAGCATGCTTAAGATGGATATAGTATTCTTGAAAAACTCCAGTAATTCCTCAGTAAGGTGCAATATAGCAAATTTTTCCTACAGCATGGAAACATTCTGCTACCTCTTCAGGTGAGAGGCAGGGGAATAAGACGGCTTATACTGATAGCCATGTACCAGGAAAAATACTTCTCTATAAACACTGAATCGCCCTAATGGTGATATGCTCACACATGAGAGACACAGGAGATGTTAGACCTAGAGAATGGCAGATTCACCTCTCCCAATCCATGCTTACTCTGGCCATGAATGAGCTGAGTAGAATGGTGGTGGAATCATATCACTTATGTTACTACGTAAACTTTTCCCTATTTCTGCTAGATGAAAATAGTTGCAATTCTCATAAGAAAATGTATGATGTGACATTGAAGTATAATGTGTAATCAGGCAGGAATTTTATAATTTGTAATACAAACAAGGCTTTTAACTTCTATGCAGTTTGAATTAATGTTCCACAAAATTTTGAACACCAAAAGAATGTTGACTGAGAGGATAGATTCAATTGGCACAGTAATGCCAGCTATGAAAGAGCCTCAGTGCATGTCCCAGTACTATCAAGTAATGGCAAAATTCCAGACTGGTTCAAATGGGCATTGAAAGATCCATTCAGTCTCTGCAGGTCCTTAGACTTAGATTTAGAAACTTATTTGCAGTAGCTCTTCTAGGAGGGATTGCATTCCTGGAACTAATTTGTGTTAACTAAATTTACAAGAAATCAATACCCAGTTGACCCTTGAACAACATGGCTTTTAACTGCTCAGGTCCATTTATGCGCAGATTTCTTTCAATGTGTACATACAGCACTGTAAATGTATTTTATCTTCCTATGACCTTCTTAAAGCTTTCTCTATAGGTAACTTTATTATAAGAATAGAGTATGTAAAAAATATAATTTACAAAATATGTGTTAATTGACTGTTTATGTTATTGTAAGCCTTCCAGGCAGGTTTTTGTGGAGTCAAAGTGACATGTGTGTTTTCTATAGCCTGGGGGTTTGGCACCCCTAACCCTTGTGTTGTTCAAGGGTCAAGGGCATACAGTTACTCTAAGACATTTAATTACCAGAGTAACTAGAAATCTCATCACTAGAAACGTTTTCTTGGGCTACTTGTCGATATATTTCTGAAGATTGTTTTATCAACATTGAGGGAGGACAGAGGGAGCGAGATGGTTTTAACTGAAGTCAGTAGACTCTGAGGCCTCCTATGCTCTCTTCTCTCCTACAAGATTTAACGCCTTTACTCACTGAATAGACCAGAATACTTAGCCAGCTGTCAAAGTAACTTATCGGAGCACCTTTTCCATGGAATTTTTTAAAAAAATAAGCTTTCCTTGTGGCTCCTTTGCTTGTGGGTTTTCTAGATACTGTTCAGTTAGGTAAAGAAAGCTGTATAATGTTAAATGCTTATTTAACTCACAGTTCAAATAACTTCCATTAGTTATATTTTAGCTTTCTTGATAACATCTGAGAGATGAGATTTAAGAATCACTCTGATATCATATGTTGACAAACTATTTTATCAGTCATTTTTTTTAGGTGGTAAAGCTTGTTCTTTTTTTATTAAATTTTATTTCAGAAGGTTATATGCTCTGAGATTGTCCTCAAATTTTGTTATTCTTTGGAGCCCGTCAAAGACAGGACTGGTGGGGAGCATGGGCTTGGAAGTGAGGCAGATCCACATGAAAGCACTAGCTGAGAGGTCTTAGGAATAGCACTTGATCTCATAGTTTGTCCATCTGTAAAATAGGAATAATTAAACCTGTTTTATAGGGTTGCATGAAGTACAATAACTGTTACATAGTAGGTCCTAAAAACTTAGTTTTCTTTTCTATATTAAAAAGTTCCTTTAAATATATTTTTATTGATTTCAGGGAGGAAAGGAAAGGGAGAGAGAGAGACAGAAATATCAATGATGACAGAGAATCTTTGATCGGCTGCCTCCTGTACACCCCACACTGGGGATCAAGCCCACAGCCTGGGCATGAGCCCTGGCTGTGAATAGAACCATGACCTCTTGGTTCTTAGGTGGACACTCAACCACTGAGCAATGCCAGCTGGGCATTAACAGGTTCTTAGAAGAAAACAAGATGAAATAAAATACATAGATATTTTTAATGAGGTTTATTTTTTTTTATTTTATTTAAAAAAATATCAAGCTCTTGTTTGGGAACTAAGGTGATCATACTTTCCAAGTTGAAAACTGACCTAAGTCATGATCTGAAGATGACACTGAATATTTGAAACTGAGACCTCCATAAATAAACTTTGTTACTGTGGCTCTGAACCATTTGGACACCTAATTCATGATATTGAGTGATTACTGTGGATTTTCAAGATAGCGTTCATTGTTCTATTGCTGTTGTCTGGACTTCCCTAGAGTTCGGTGGTAACTACACACCATTTATAAAATTAAACTGCTATGTTCATCCTTGAAACAAATGACAAAGCTACTTATGACAGGTTTTAATCTAATGTGCTGGAAAGGATCCCATTGGGGCACACAAATTAATAGTTCTTAGTCAATTTTAACAGAGTGTCTTTTGAATAGGAAGGACTCAGTGACTGGTTTAAGAAGAATTCAGTGACTCCATAGGGTGTTATTGATTTTATTGTTCCAAGAGAATAATGAAAATAAATATATTATTTTGCCTCAGGTTAAAATTGTACATTGTTATATGAACAATGTCTGAAATCCCCCTAAATATACTTAAGGGTGTGGGAGGTGAGCATAATCATACCTTTAATATAGAAACAACCATTAAATATGGAAATAGCATGACTATAAATCCAAAATTTTGAATATATGGAAGAGAACATTCTGGAGACAAACCTTGGGCTCAATTTCCAAATTGTTCTGATATTCATTGGCCCCATGATCTATTTAGGCAATAATCATAAATTATCCCAGTGAATTTGACAAAACATCCTATTTGCATTTTTCTAGTGTCCTTATGAATTTTCTGAATATATCCTGTCAATGAGACACAATGGTGCAATGATTAGCAGAGGTCTTTGGAATCAGATTGCCTGTATTTGAAGTCAGGCTCCATTAGCCAGTATGGGAGCTTAACTAAGTTGCTTCACCTCTAGATAGCCTCATGTTCTTCAGCTAAAAAATGGGGTAATAATAGCACCTTCCTAATAATGTTAGAGAGAAGAATAAATGGTAATAAACTCTTAGCCCACAGAAAGACCCAAGGAATGTGAGTTTTTGTTGCTTACTTTGGTCTAAGATGCACTTTAAACACAACCCAGGTTTTGATAAAGAAATGTTCTCTGATTATTTCATTCAGTCACCAACTCTAAACCAAATTGATGAAAACAAAGCTTTGCTGGGCTGCTCTGAATGTGGTGGGAAGTACTGTAAATTATTACCTCCTAAAGTAACAGTTTGGTCTGTTAGTTGACAAGTACTGTAATCATCAGAAATTAGCAGTTTGTCTATTGCCTGAAGCTGCAAATCCAAGTACCAGGGAAATGTCACCTTGCAGAATGTTAGGAGTTGAAAATATGAGAAACCTAGGATATTTAAGTTCAGTGTTACCTTGGACTTCTGCTTCTCTAATCTATCGGTGGCCCCATGCAGTATATGTAATAACACGAGGGGACAGGACAAGACCTCTCACTGCCTTGATGATCATGAATTTAGAAGAGGACTTTCTTTATTTAAACACAAATCCTCTGTATCAGCTGTCTGCCATAGACTCACAGGCACTAGCTCTTCCATCCCTTGGTGGGAAACATGCTCATTTCAGTGGGCTCCTTAAAGCACAGAAGGCTGTGGGTGGCACTGATACCTTGCCAATGATTTAGCTCAAGATGAACTACTATATGTTTAAATAATATTTAAACATACTATTAGTAATTTTTTCTTCATCCATCTTTAAAGATTTAACCATGTATGTTTTCTACAATTTATTCCCCCTGCTTTTTTTTTTAGCCCATTTTTTGTCTGTCTGAGGAGTCTCTTTGAGATTACTCTTTTTCTTCAAAATGCAGGTCCATTTATTTAGAGCTAGGTTAACATTATAAATGATCAGCAAAACACATTAAACTAAGTCAGCAAACATAAGCAGTATATATTATGTCACATTACAAATTTCAACTCCAACTGTAGTCCCTTGTTAATTCCTCATTATAGGCTATCCTCTCCCTAAAGAAGATAGGCTCTTGGCACACTTTACCTATCAAATGCTCCCTCTTCTCCAATTTAAAGATTTTACTTTATCTTTTTGGAAAAAAAAAACACACAAAAAAACTCATACTTATTTATTTAATTAGTCAATACTTATTTACAAATATCAATTGTGCTGGGGGGAGAAGAGTAATGAGTTTGGAAGAGAATCAGCAAGCTTTATGATTGAGGGGTCATTGCCTAGGACAGATTGTTCAAGACGAAAACCCAGAGAGCCCTAGTACAAGGTCTATGACATTAGGGGAGCTTTCTCTAATGAAAGCCTTTTTTCTGTATAGTTGGCAGAAAATTTCTAATTTATTCGATATTTCTTATTGTCATATTATGATCTAAGGTAATTGGTCCTTCTCATGTTGGCTCCATGGACCTTGTGTCATCTCATAGTGCCCACTATGGATGAAAAGAGGGAACTAGAAATATATACACATATGTACATCCTATATAATAAAAGCCTAATATGCAAATTGACCAAACAGCAGAACGACTGGTCACTATGATTCACACTGACCACCAGGGGGACAGATGCTCAATGCAGGAGCTTCCCCCAGCCCGCAGACCCCAGGCCAGCCAAGGTGGGTGCCAGCGGGGGCCTCCCGATTGCCCTGCAAGTTGCCCCACAGATCAACCCTGATCGCCAGCCAGGCCTAGGGACCTTACCTGTGCAGGAGGGTCTCTAGTATAGTTTCATGCACCGGGCCTCTAGTATAGTCTATAAATGCAAACGACTGTGTACCTTTGCCTCCAATGAGCATGCACTGTGCTTGTAGTACAGGAAACTGGCAGTCAGTCTACCCACCATATGGAAACAGAGCTTCTCAGAGCAGAGTACTGCTTCCAAAGAAGTGCTTCAACTCAAATCTTTACCTTTTTGGTATGTCCTAGCTTTATTTTGGTTTGAGGTTGTTTTACCCCTTTGTGGGTTTCCGTAAGTAGATATCACCCAATCATGCAAGCTTAACTGAAAATACTACTTGGAAAACCACTGGTAAAGTGTTCCTATTATATGAAAGTTGCTAGAGAACTGAACAAAGTGATGCCAAGGAGATGAAAAGGAGGGCTATTTAATTTCCATGAAAAGCATACAGTATGATTCTAAATATAATCAGGGAAAGTGGAGGATATTCGCATCCTCCCTTTAGTTTTAGGACAACTGTGGGACTATGTTTTGGGGCTTTAGGTAGGGTCTGCCAAGGAATGCTTCAGATTCTAGAAGTAGCTCTTAGTTCCTGCACAGGTCCTTCCAGAAGTATGACCAGTCAAGGCTGGCTACAGTGCATTCCCTTAGCATTTCTGTGCTTTTCTTTCTGCTAA
This sequence comes from Myotis lucifugus, assembly GCF_000147115.1. Classification (NCBI taxonomy): domain Eukaryota; kingdom Metazoa; phylum Chordata; class Mammalia; order Chiroptera; family Vespertilionidae; genus Myotis; species Myotis lucifugus. Next base: position 1,502,565 of record NW_005871126.1, read on the forward strand.
TCTGTAAACATTCATCGGTTGCTTGGTGATTCTTTTCTCCATTGAGTTGTCTTCTTTTAAGGCAGAAAACTTATTTTTTCCTTGCTTTTGTTTTGAGTGCGTCCCCCCCCCCCCCAACACACACACTGATGTCTGGAATAGTAATTTGGCATGGTCCTAATGAGGATCCCTTAGGCTCCTCCTAACTCCCCAAGTGATGATAATATCTGCGAGAATCAACACATCAACACAGTCAGAAAACAAAGTAGCAAATTGTAGTCCTTGAAGAATGGTTTTCAAAAGTTTGGTGAATCTAAAATTTATCTAAGAACCCTGTCAAAAGTCAGGCTTTTGCGTCCCATTTCCCAAGTTCTGATTTGATAGGTCTTAGTGGTTCCTGAGAATCTATATTTTTTCATACTTCACTAGTGAAACATTGCTTATAGATCAGTCATTTCTGGTATAAATGAGGAATATATTCCTGATACCTTCTTATTCTTAACTATGACTGAACAGTAAAATTTACAGGGGATGCTTAGAAAAATGCCTGGACCTCATACCCAGAAATTCTGATTCATTATGTTTGGTTTACAGCCCAAGAATTTATATTAAAATGCCACCACTCCTTTTCTCCCCTCCCCCTTTCCCAACAAAACGCCACAGGTGACTTTTTTCTGTGCAGCCAAGATTGATAACCACCGCCTTAGCCCTTAACCTCCCCATGTCCTGATTTGAATACTCCTCAATGATTACCAGGTAGAAAGCTGGAAAAGGTTGCTTTCCTTGTGAATACCTAATACAGGGCAGGAAAGGCCAGAAGATCAGCTGCCCCTCATTTATACATTGATTAAGTCTCAAAATATGACAAGCTGGACTTAATGGTTAGGGGAGAAGTAAAGGAGCCCAGCAGATAGCGGGAAAATAGAGACCTCTTAGTCTGTTCCCTGAGTGTCACATCCATCTGCTGAGCTGAGTGATTAAAGCAGAGGCTCTAAACTGCGCAGGGAGCCAGGCCCTGATTTGTTCAGGGTCAGGAGCAATGGCTCGAAACCATCTTGTTTGCAGATACTCCTTTCATGTTATTAGGCTGTCACTTGACAGACTTTGCAAGATTTATGGCTCAAAACTCAAGTGTCCACATGTGTGTGAGAGGCTGGGATGGTGTGACGGGTTAGATGAGGTGAAAGGAGAGGAAAGACAGCCTCTGAGTAGAGTATTACTGAGAATACCACACCGGTCTTTGGGATTCAACCTTACAACCTCTCTCTCTCTCTCTCTCTCTCTCTCTCTCTCTCTCTCTCTCTCTCTCTTTTTGTTTTGTTTTTTTGTTTTTCTTTTTCACTCTCATCCCAGTCAACTTCATTTTTAGGTTCTGGAGTTTCTGCTATAGGAAATTAAAATAGAAAGGGAGACTTCAAAGGGAAGCACCTACTTTTTAAGAAAAGATTCCTAGGGTGCTTTTAATCAAATCCTATTGAGGGTGTAATAAAGATTTAGGATCCCCATGCCCAGCAATTGGTGGCATTTCTCATTCTCTTGAGGAAACTATGCTTTCATGGCAAACTATGCTTTCACGGCATATTTTATTGGACCTGTTTGCTCTTTCTGACTTATTCGAATGGAAATTTCCGATATTTAAAATCTCATATTCCCTCCCCAGTAGGGACAGCAGCCTCCTGCATATTTCTGCTGTTCCCTCAGCTAGTTGCCTCTTTGCTCCTAAGAGGAGACCTGCTGCTCATTTCAGTGAACTACCCTCCTACTGGCTTTCTGCCTTCAGTTCCTCCATTCCAAACGGAGACTTTCTAAAGGGATTGTTACCATGTTACTTGCCTGCTTGAAGTCCTTCTGCGACTCTCCAGGGCGTATTAAATCCAAACCAAGAGCAGCATAAAGGGCATGTTTGGTACCTAGAATGTGTTTCTCTGTTTGACCTCCAAGCCTGTTAACACACACACACACACACACACACACACACACACACACACACACACACCAGAGTTCTCCAGTGAATAATTGTCATTCCTAGAAAGGCCACACTCTCATATTCTCTGTTCATCCACATTCTCTTCTTTTTGCTTAGATTTATCTTTCTCTCTAGAAGACCTTATAAACTCCAACGCTAATGCTGAGATGCAACTTAAATACCGCTTTCTCTGTGGATATAGATGCTTTCCCCTTCAACCAGAGCGTGTCCAGGGTCTCTCCTTGACATGCTTCTGCAGTGCACGGTGCACACTCCACCACCAAGCACACGATGCCAGCATCATGTCTCCTGGTTTGTGCTCCTCAGAGATGGTATTCGCAAGCTGGTTCTGTGTCTTACTTGATTATTATTTGCTCAGTATTTTATGAGACAATGAAGAGAAATTGTCTCATAAAATACTGAGCAAATAATAATCAAATCTTTAAAAAAATGTCTATTGGCTGGTAAAATAAAATTAAAAAACAACAACAACTACAATCAGTACTAGGATTTACCACCCAAAATATGTTGTTTTGGGAGGGGATGTAGAAAAGGGTTACAGGTAAAATATATGGGAAATAAATGATCAGGTTTCAATTTTGCCCGGTTTGTAGGGCACCCTGATTTAACAGCCATATTTATGAAGGATCACTGGGTTCTGCAACCCCACGGGTCAGAGCAGAGGTGGAAATGGTGGTTTGGTAGAATAGCCACTCACCAAGCTGCGTTTCCCGAACCCTGCATGAATCCGCACTGATGTTGTAGATGGAGTGTAGGTGCAGTGACTGGGCAGAGGCTTCTCATTAGTGGCGCCTCAATATGCTGTGTCCTCTGAATCCAGATCATCACTTTGGCTAATAGATTAACTACGTGATTGAAAGCCAGATTCATCATTTTTTATGATTGGGCAGAGTATTTTGTGCATGTGTATTCCTAATGCACTGGATAATTTATGTATTAAACATACCCATGCAGCCCAGCTGGTGTGGCTCAGTGGTTGAGTGTTGACCTATGAACTAGGAGGTCACACATATGCCCTGGTTGTGGGCTCGATCCCCAGTGTGGGGCATGCAGAAGGCAGCCGATCAATGATTCTCTCTCATCATTGATGTTTCTGTCCCCTTCCTCTCTGAAATCAAGAAAAATCTATTTTAAAAAATACTCATGCAGATATTTTGCCCTAACCGGTTTGGCTCAGTGGATAGAGCATCGGCCTGCGGACTGAAAGGTTCCAGGTTTGATTCTAGTCAAGGGCATGTACCTTGATTGTGGGCACATCCCCAGTAGGGAGTGTGCAGGAGGCAGCTGGTCGATGTTTCTCTCTCATCGATGTTTCTAACTCTCTATCCCTCTCCCTTCCTCTATGTAAAAAATTAATAAAATACATTTAAAAAAGTACTCATGCAGATATTTTGTTTAAATGCAAACTAAGTAGTATCAGTCTTCATTGTTTCTCAAGTTTTATCCAGATGTGCACATGTGTGGGGCGGTGGGGTTTGCAGTGGGCAGTGAAATAACACAGAAAAACTCCACCAGAGGTCCAAAGAGCACATTTTTAATTAATTAATTAATTAATTAATTAATTTATATGTCTCCTTTTCCCCTGCTTAACACCCCCCCGCCCCCCACAGCCATCCAAAGAGCACATTTTAAGTTTCCATGTCCTATTGCTGAGAATGTCTGAAGGTAAAATAAGGTTTTCCTTACCTGGGAAGGCAGAGTGACTCCCGCCCTTTCTCTTGGCTTCTTCCCACCTGAGAATGTGTCTCACCTGTACTCATACTCACAGCGCCCGGCCTATTGTGTGCCGTCTGCCCTGTGTCTCCTTTTATTGCTCTAATGAATGCAGAGATGTCACCTGCCACCTTGCGACCTCTTTGCCATGCAGCACAAGCTCCCTGTCCTCGCACTGCTGTGCCTGCTATTTCATGGGCTGCAAAGGAGAGCGGCGTGTGCTTAGAGGGCTTCCCATGAGTTTTGTGAAACAGCTCTTTTATTTCATTGTTGTCTTTTTTCTTTGCCCAGGATGCTAACACAGCCCCTGAGAGAAATTGAGGGGTCAGGAAACAATCTTAAACCGTATAACCTGCTGTACTTTAAAGTGCCACTCTCCTCTGAAAGGAACTCATTGTCCTTAGAATCAGTTTATGAGCATCTGTATTGTTTTCTCCCAGGATACCCTCTGTGGTTCGGGCAAATATACACCTTATGGGTACATTCTACCAGCCCTCCGGATAGCTGGACATGTATGAAACTGGGCAGCTTTGAGACTGTGGAGATGAGGGTGACATAACATAGCATAGGTCAATCAGGTCTATAGCTCACTATATACTAGTATCTGGAGTGAAATTTATGTAGATGGAGGGCTAGAAAATGCCCAAAGTCCTTGAGGGGAATAATTTGCCCAAGGCCACAGTTATGACGTATTTGATTTGACATTGCAATCTAGGCCTAACTCAAGAGTTCTACACTTTTAATACTTCTCATTTCTTAAATCTAACTTTCTAGCATAAGCTGGTATCAAACATGCAGTAGGCGTAACATAAATGTTGAATGCATAAATGAATGCTGTATATTTATGTCAGCATCACATGCATTGTATGACAAGATGCTAATGCTGTGGAAATACTGTGGAATAAAACCACTGTGTATTATATTTTTAAAATATCTCTTACTTAAAAACTACTTCTGAAGAACTGATTAGGAATATGAATGTTTTATGGTCTGCCTTAGAGTTGATGAAGAATTATGACAATGATTATTTGAAGTGACTTCCCCCTCCCCCATAGACTTAAAACAAATACCTTATAAAGTCCCTTAGAAGATATCTCTTTTAGGAGTATATATTTTAAATAACACATTTTATAAGTCCAGTACCGTATTTTTTTTTAAGTGAGAATATAGCAAAGGTTGAATATATATATATATTATATATATATAATAGAAATGACTTTATTTACTTGAGAATGCCTTTTTAATCCTATGGGATTCTTCATTCTTATGTGGTTATTATTATTCATTCTAAGAATCATTTTACTGTCTTTTAAAATTCAGCTTTATTTTTTTTAAAGTAAGGTGTGCTTTTTTTGTCTATATGGGAAATGTTACAGTCAAGAGAATTCTCTCTCTCTTTCATGGAAATTCAGGTTGCAGTAATAATATTTGTTTGCTGTTATTCACAATAGTAATAGCATACCAGGCTCTGCATATAAAAATATATATGGACACATTTGCATCTATATACATAAATACATACACAGAAATGAGTCCCTAGTACCTACAGGCAAACATCAGCCTGACCATCTTTTCATAGATATATAACTATTCTTCCCACCCTGGGAGCTTGACTTACACAATGATGGGACTTCTTTTATACTTGCTAATTCTATTCTCTATTATAGTCCAAAAGGCATCATATGATGTGCCTTGTCCGATTTGCTTCTGTGCCTCATTAAAGTGGCCTACTGTGAAACTAATTTTTCTTGCTCACTTTATTGATATTTTGGGAGAGAGATATTTTCCAGGCCCTTCCCGCCTGAATATAGGATTGCAGTAGCTGTCAGAAGAAGACATTAAAAACCATCCTCTAAAGTAAAGAAAAATAAAAGCAGCTTATTTTAGTATCTGTATTGAAATATAAATTTACAGGTCATGGACATTTTCCCCTACTCCCTTGTAATTATTTTAACTGAGGATTTTTTAAAAGTAAGACAATGCAATGTATTTTAAAAAAGAAGTAAACATTCATCAGCGATAAGAACAGTACCAAATGGGTTCGTAAATGGCCATAATATACATTTAGTAGAAGAAAAACATTTTTTAAAAACCCTAGCTTTGTTATAATTTACTACACTAACAAACAAAGTGTAGAGTAATTAGGTTAGCACAATTCCTAATCAATGTAATATCTTACCATGGAGGGAAAGTTTAATACTAAAAGTTTAGATTCCATTATTCTTGGCAGGTCAACTACTGTAATTATACCTATATAAACATAGTTATACATCTGTAATCCTATATAATAAAGAGGTAATCTGCAAATTAACCATCACTCTAACACACAAGATGGCTGCCCCCATGTGGACACAAGATGGCCAGCAGGGGAGGGCAGTTGGGGGTGATCAGGCCTGCAGAGGAGGGCAGTTGGGTGGACCAGGCCTGCAGGGGAGGGCAGTTGGGTGGACCAGGCCTGCAGGGGAGGGCAGTTGTGGGGGACCAGGCCTGCAGGGTAGGGCAGATGGGGGTGACCAGGCCTGCAGGGGAGGGCAGTTGGGGGTGACCAGGCCTGCAGGGGATGGCAGTTAGGGCAACCAGGCTGACAGGGGAGGGCAGTTAGGGTTGACCAGGCCGGCAGGGGAGGGCAGTTAGGGGCAATCGGGCTGGCAGGGGAGGGCAGTTGGGAGCATTCAGGCTGGCAGGGGAGGGCAGTTAAGGGCAATCGGGCTGGCAGGGGAGCAGTTAGGTGTCGATCAGGCTGGCAGGGGAGTGATTACGGGGTGATCAGGCTGGCAGGCAGAAGCAGTTAGGGGCAATCAGGCAGGCGAGAGGTTGGGAGCCAGCATTCTCAGATTGTGAGAGGGATGTCTGGCTGCCCTCGAGGGGTCCCAGATTGGAGAGGGTTCAGGCTGGGCTGAGGGACACCCCCCACCCCTGTGCATGAATTTCGTGCACTGGGCCTGTAGTATGTAATAAATAAATATATAAGTAATATGTAAAATGTACATGCAATGTATATTTGTATAATAAAATATAGATATATAAAGTATATATATGCACAGTGAATATATGTTTTTAAATAACATGCTGTTATGTGTATAATAATATAATATATATTTTAAATAATGTGTTACAAAACCAGAAAAGAGACGTGAGATGATGCCAATAGTAGCAACACCCTCTTTTTCTAAGAGATGCTTTGCCTGAGGGAGGCAGAGGGCAGGTGAGAACATGGTGGGACTGGGGAAAGCCTGTTTTAAAACCCTGGCTCTGCTGCTTCCCTTCATCTCTCTGAGCCTCAGTTGGCCCTTCTGCATTCGACCGATAGAGTGCTTTTTTTGGAGAGTCTTTTGAGGGCATAAATGAATTTATATTTGTAAAGCACTTAGAAAATAGTGCCTGACACATAGTAAGCACTATATCGTGTTTGTTAAATAAATAAAGATCTCGGTAGCCGGAGCTAATCAGAAACAAAATAAATATTGTTTAGAATAACAAGTTCCTGTTTTTAGTAGAACAGAGAAAAATGTGTACCTTCTACACATCCAACTAGGACTTAGCATTTTGAGACAGGAGAAATTGTTTTCCTTTGCAATAAATTCTTGACTAGAAGTCCCAGAGTGGTGGAGGGTCAGGGAGCTAGTGGGAGGAGAAAGTCAACATCCTATTACCAGGGACGAGTTCAGAGGGCCCCTGGAAATCAGAGTACTGTTTCTGGTTTGATCAGCTCACCAGTAAACACTGAGTTATGTTGATCTCTGCCAACCTACTCTGCGGGCCACTAGTTTTATAAATTGTTAATAGATGTGATCCTCTTCAGATTCCTAAGCAAAATAAGTTTGCCAAACACTGAGTTAAGCAAATTTAAAACCTTCAGAGCTTTTAAAAGATTTAATTTGCATTTCAATACTATAAGAAATGCAAATATGCACAGGATCCCAATTTCTCTTATCATGATTTCCTTTTTCAATTTTTTCATGATACAGCTATTACCTTAGCAAGGGGGAGGATAGAACATCATTAAGAAAATAATAGTTATTTTTTGTCCATCTTATACTATTATACAGAGAACTTAATAAAACAAAGTTAGCTTAGAAAGGGGGAAATGTTAATAATAGCTAGCAACTGAGTAACATTTGACAGCTTACATATATTTTCATGCATATTATTTCCTTCAGTAACATATATTCCTCATTTGTACCCACTAACCCTCTACCTCATTTCCCATCTCCATAAGGATGTACACCTGTTGAATTATATTTTAGGACAAAATCCCAGAGGTGGGAGTACTGAGCTATAGTTATATTTTGGCAATATACATCAATACATTTTCATTTTCTTGCTTTTGGGGGAAAAAAGGGATGGACACACCTAATAGCACAGCCATTCCAGTTCCAAGAAAATACCTTTTCATAAAACGTACTGCTTATTTGAAAGGACATTCATTGCAAGGTTGTTTTTAGGATCAAAAAAGTAGAAATCACCCAATGTTTACCAAAGGTGGAATGAATAAACACAGTTCATGCAGACAATACTTGTTAGTTAAAGCGAAGGAAAGAGCTCTATGTATAACACTATGGATAAGTATTAAGGCATAATTTCAAGTGAAATTAAATAGAATGAAATTTCACCAACAAAAATACAATAGGATGTCTTAAATCATTAGCCAATAGTAATGAGAAAGAAGGGCTTGTATAGGTAATGGCGACATGAATATAATGAGCTAATTGGTCATGAAAATTTAGGTGATCTGATCATTAGTATGAGGCTTAAGAAATTAGGAAAGTGCAGTTGTATTAGTGCTCTCTCCTTACTGCTTCTGGTGTTGCTCTATACTTGCTGAGACTCACATTTAAGATTTCATTTATCAACCTATATGCTAATGACATGGACATTTGCATTTCTACTTCACACTTCTCTCTTGTACAGTAGGGCTTCTACCCATTGGCATGCTGGGCATCTTCACCTGGACATCTCACGGACAACTTCAATGCAAAGTGTCCCAAACAACTCAGTGTTACACACCACTCTTTTCCTCTTCCACAGAGACACAAATAAAAATTACTCCTCTTGCCTTTTCCATTTAACTTTCAAATGACACTCAACCTTAACACCTGGCTGACATTCCCAACTCACCATCCTTCCCCCAAATCCTATCACTTCTTCCTCCTAATTGCTATTCAGGCCGGTCCCTCCTCTACATCCCTTTTCCCACTGCCCCAGTGCATTTACTCCAGTGGATTCCCCCCATGGTTTTTTCCGGGTTATTGTAATATCACTCAGCCTTTAGTCTTTTTTTTTAAATTCTTTATTGTTGAGAAGCATCAGCCTCTACTGGTAGTCTTGCTGTTCCTTAAAAACATCCTCTACATTTTGCCACATCTTTCCAAACTCCTAATAAGTTACCTCTGCTTTCCATGCAATCCTCTGATAGCTTTCTTTAATTCATAGATTGAATTTAAACTACCTAACATGGCTTCAAAGTCTTCCCTTTAAACCACTGGTTCTCAACCTTCCTAATGCAGCGACCCCTTAATACCGTTCCTCATGTTGTGGTGACCCCCAATTTCATTGTTACAAATTGAACATAATTAAAGCATAGTGATTAATCACAAAAACAATATGTAATTATATATGTGTTTTCCAATGGTCTTAGGCGACCCCTGTGAAAGGGTCATTCGACCCCCAAAGGGGTTGCGACCCACAGGTTGCGAACCGCTGCTTTAAACTCTTCTCTTTAACCACTCCTCCTTTCTCTTTGTTCTCTTCTTTACCCTTAAGTTTCTCCCAGACTTCAGTCACATCAACCTACACACCTCTCCTATGTGTTTCTGTCTGCCTGGAATGCCCTTCACAACCCTGCTGTTCTGGTGTGCTCATTTATTTCTTTCATTATTAAACACAGTTTTCTTATATCTCTTTGTAAATAAAAAACTATGCAAAAGAAGTGGCATGTACATTTCTACTTAGAGCTATTTTGATCCATTAGAACAAAAGTAGTGAAAATGAGTGCACTGAAGTTCTAAAAGCAATATTAGAGTCCATTGTGCTAACAAATCTAAATTATCTAGAGTAGTCTATGACGGGGATTGTAAGTTCAGGAAAAAGTAGGGATTTTTATGATTTTTGAGATATTTGAGATATTTGTGGGATTTGGAAATTCAAATAAGTTATCCTTTCTGTTTTAAGCTGTTTGAGTACAGAAGCTGTGTTTATTTCATAAACTTCAGAGTCCATAATTCCACATTTTATACATACTAGGCACTGAACAAATGTTTGCTATATTGAGAAAAACGAAAGGTTATGTTAAGTTATGGTAACATGTGATAACATAACATTTTATAATACATTTCACCTCAGAAATAATGCAAATGTTAACTGAGTTTACTCAAACGGTCTTTAAAATAGCATTTTGAAAGTGTGAAAGTTGTTATACTTATGTACTTGTAAACAAATGATGAAAGGATATGGTATTTGCAAGATATCTGGAAATATATTCAGTTTCCTCTGCACTAAAAGATGGCCTACTAAAAAAACAACAGCACAATTTTCTACTGCTTGGTTATACTCTGGATATAAAAAAATATGACTTTCAAAAATACCTTTATACTTGTAAAATAATTAGAACAAATTGCCATCAGTGCCTTTCAATACTAACACTAAAATTACATCATAGAAAATAATTTTTTAATGAGAGCAGTTGGATAAAATGACATATTAACTGTCTTTTACTCATACTTTCTACCAACCTAAAGCAGAAAAGTAGGAGAATGAAGCAGTAATATTTTGAGACAGGAAACACTCAGGTAACACAGGTGAAAAGTAACCTTTAAATATTTTTCCATCTATTTCCCCAGTTTTCACTTTTTTGTCATACATACTTACACACACAAAAGAAATAGTGGCCTGGAAGTCAGCACATTGATAATAATTTACTGTAAATTAACTACTTGTTTCCATTCACACACACTGGAATTGTTAGCAAGTGGGAAGGTGAGTTTAATTTATATTTTACCCTTTAATAGAATTGCAGAGAGCATGTAGTTAAATACTAGGCAGCATTATTATTTTCTTTTTGGTAAATAAGCTAAATGATCATTTTGGTTTCCAAAGTGAATACTGTGTGCCCTAGGCAGTTTGGCTCAGTGGATAGAGCATCAACCTACAGACTGAAGGGTCCCAGGTTCCATTCCGGCCTAGGTTGTGGGCTCGATCCCCCAGTAAGGGGCATGCTGGAGGCAGCCAATCAGTGGTTCTCTCTCATCATTGATGTTTCTATCTCTCTGTTCCTCTCCCTTCCTCTCTGAAATCTATAAAAAATATATTAATAAAAAAGAAAAAGTGAATATTTTGCTCTGGGAGGTGTTGCTCAGTGGTTAGAATGTTGGCCCGTGTACTGAAAGGTCTCACGTTTGATTCCCAGTCAATGGCATGTACATGGGTTGCCGGTTTAATCCCTGGCCCTGGTCGGGGCATGTGCAGGAGGCAAACAATTGATGTGTCTCTCCCACTGGATGTTTTTCTCTCTCTCCCCCCCTGCCTCCCTCCCTTCCACTCTGTAAAAATCAATGGAAAAAATATCCTTGGGTGAGGATTAACAAACAAACAAATAAGCAAATAAACAAAAAAGTGAATATTATATGTCGAAGAGTGAGAAATTAAATAAAAACATTTATATTGGATCTTTTTTAATTAAAAAGGAAAGCATATATTATTGTGATATTTAGGTTTGACAGTGATTTTAGGAAGTTTTAAGTTTATACACTCTGAAGGATGTATGATCAAACAATAAGGCATCATCTACCATTGCTACCGATGGGTATTCTGTTTCATAACAGCTGGTATGTTTTGTGTCATAGACTACAGTATTATTGCGTGCCAAGGGACTCGTGAAAGAAAATAGAGTGAAAGGTACTAGTACAAACTTATGGAATATTTCCTCACTAGAGAGAATTCTCTGAAACCATGTGTACAGAAGGATTAGTTGCCCCATGGGCAAAGATACATGTTTATTTTTGTAATAAACCACTCAAATAGCCTATAACATATACTATATAATTTAATTTCTACTGTATTATTTCTCTTCTATTGAAATAATTTTATTCAATGAATGATTTGAATCATGTCTGTCATTTTTGTCATTTTACAATTTGCAGAACCCAGGGCTTCTGATGCTTTTCTCTGCCTGGGAATATAGCAAGTAGGGGTTGGGGGAGAGTTGGATAAATGATAGGTGATAGATAGGTAGACAGGTAGATAGAGAGAGAAATATGTATATGTATATGTATATGTATATGTATATGTATATGTACATGTATATGTATATGTGTATGTGTGTGTATATATGGATATGTATGTATGTATATGTGTGTATATATATGTATATGTGTGTGTGTGTGTGTGTGTGTGTGTATATATATATATATATATGTATATCCATCCATTTTTCAAACAGGGGGAAATTATAGAAGAAGCATTTTGCTGAACAAAAGTTGAAGATAATTACTTCCACCTTTTCTGTGACTGTCACTAACTTTTCAGAAGAGATTCATCATCATTATCAGAAAAGCATTTTGAAGACCCAGGCTGCATTCACACTCTTTAGAGCTGTTTATACTGACAAAGTCCTCATGTTCTAGGTGCTCATAACCCAAACCAGATATCATGGGCAGGAACCTACAAAGCAGGGATTGTACAAAAACACACAGAATAAATATAGAAAAAGGGAATTAATGGAGGGGAAAGCCCAGAGGCCAAAGTGTGATGAAGACTAGACAAAAAAGAACATTGCTGAAGTTTGATCCTCTCTTCCTTAATGTCATATCTGCAAATAACTCTGGCACCAAGATCATTGTTGTATGACTACCTCCCAGAACCTGGATCAGAAAGCCCCCTCTTTATTAAGATAAATGCAGATATGTCTGCATAGGAGCACTTCAAAATAACAGGCCTTCTTAATGCTGTGTCACTAGTTTAGGAATTTAAAAAAAATCATTTGCTTTAGGTCATTTCTGAAAGCCCTATTGTGTCGCTAACTAGATTATACTATGATTTGAGCTTATTTCTTCATATCTAAAAAGCTTTCCAGGGCGACCCTTCTCTGGTTTGCACTTAAGTGAAATTAAAAGTCTGACTGTTAGGTATTGCCTCTAGACCAGCTGAAATAGCTCCTCCAGCTTACGTCCGTGGGGCCTCATTAGAAAGAGGCTCACAGCATGCCTGACACTGGTTAATATTTGCAGAGCTCATTTACCTACATTGGAAGCAAACCAAAAAAAAAAAAAAAAAGGCCAGGCAAATCCTACTAAAGGGAAGAAGGCTGAGGGCATCAGTGCCCATCATCTGGGTCACCCTTCTCTGTCGGAGGTGAATGACCCAACAGACAGTGACTCCTTATCTCTTCTAAGCGGAAGGAGACCTGTTGCAAATGTGTCTGCATGTGCCTTTGGTTTTAAAGATTCCACAGGAAAAAATAGGTAACCCATAATCTTGAGAACAAAAGGGAGTAAGGAAAGGATTCCTTTCCCAAACAAGATATGTTTTTTACATAAACCTCATTGACCAGAGCATTTATTTTCCAAGTGGATAACGGACAATCTTTCCACTGCTGTGTCTCTGTCCGGACGACATGCTAACCTAATGGGTATAGTGATGTGCAGCTTCTCTGAGAAAACTGGCCAATACATTCTTCATTCCTATTTTCCTTTTTACTATTTTAAAACTCCACGTTGTGGTATAGTCTGATGTATGGCATTTGGGTTAATGCACACATATGGGGGAAATCTGGTGTGAATAATTATGGGTAAAAAGTCCTCAACAACTGAACTCTCTTCACATTATATCCAACTTATTTAGGAGCCATTCTGTTTGCTCAATTATGAAGATGCTTTCGGCAAAATCTAGATAAGTGTGCTTAAATGATAGGCACTGGCTCGTTAATCTAGAAGTGTCCTCAACTTCTTTATATCATCACTGGTCTGTTAACTAAAGAGGGTCTGGCCTATTGCACTTGTTTAAATAAAAGCATACTGGAGAAATGTATCAAAAGCTCTTCAACCCTAGTAGGATTTTTATTAACTTAATTATTGTCCAAAAATTGCATTGATGAACCCTAGATTCAGGATTTTTTTTAATGGTCCTTCTACTTATCTTTTTCTTTCATTTTACTGCCAATATTGTTAAAGGCATGAAGTGTCTTTAACCATTGCCCAGCAGTTTTCTCCCCAATGATTTCTATTAATTTTAATGTAAACCACAAATTTTTATTAAAAACCATATTTTTGTTTTCTTGGTTTGATGGTTTCATTCTGCATTTTTGAAAAAATGGGAAACGTTTTTGAAGTCAGAATTGTTGGGAAATAGTGTGCACACATATGGGGACTCTTGTCACTGAATACTTCTGCACTGTTCCAACTGACATTCCACAGAGCAAACTGTGACTTTTGCTTTTCCGTGGTCCATCACTAACAACTGTGTTTTAATTTTTTATGAGCAATAAATTTAAATAATCAAAGTCAATAAAATTTTAGTAGTAATCATTCCCCTTTTTCTTTTTGTAATATTTGATACTATTTGGGTATATTCAACTACTTGAAAAGCTCATCTTCTCATATTTTATATTGCTCCCCCTAATTGGTTTGTATCCTACTATTCTTATTTAGCCTTCCTAGCTAATGTTCATTGGTAATGAACATATGGCCTTTTCACTGACCCTCTAACATTTATGCTCTCAGCTCTAGGAAATAAATCCTATGGGTATATTCAGTATTTACCTCTGTATACTTTTAACCTGACATGTGAAACAAGGCCCATTTCTGCTTGATATAGTAGTTATCTTCAAAAACTGGATAAAGCAAGGGATGCAGAAGAGTTCTGGACAATCCAGAGGCACTTTATGTTATTTTATTAATAAAATGCCAGATTCAAGACTTTTTAGAAAAGGTCCTTTGGAAGTTGTCTAGAAGCACAACACTTTCAGGCAGAAATAAAACTAGGTGTTAGGGTAACAACGTCTCAAAGTGGGGAGGTTTGGAGTTAAGACCCCAGAAGAATCACAATTGAGTCATCTGTGTTTTCAGTGTATTCAACTGAAAAGTGTGGATAATGATACTTATTACAACAAGACTGTTGTGATCATTAAGGAAAGTATATGGAAATGCTTTAACTTTAAAGCTCTGTTGATGAGGGGTGTGTATGTGTGTGTGTGTGTGTGTGTGTGTGTATGCATATGCTGTGTGTATTACATTGTAGGCAGATAGCACATATGTATTTCTATTGTGTTGGGCAGGATTTAACTTCAATATGTTAAAAATCATTGATGTTTATAATACCTTCACAACAAATATCCGGGAATACATTTCCTTGACAATCAAGAAGTATCTGGGGGTTGGAGGGGCAAATGGGGCAATAAGGACACATATGTAATACCTTAATCAATAAAGAAAAATAAAATAAAAATAAAAAAGAAGTATCTATGTGTCTCATATAAACATTTTCCAAAGTATTTTAAAGTCATTTCCAGTAGCATCTTTCCTAGAGAAAATAGAACACATTCTCACTCTCACAATATTCTGGAAAAAAATAAACAAGTTTCATGCCGCCTTTATGTTCTTCATTACAAATGTATAAAAGCTATTTTGACATGTTCACATGCTATAAAAATATATTTATATTTTTACCAAAATATGCTTATAGTTTTCA
>NW_005871126.1:1518025-1556582 GCF_000147115.1 Myotis lucifugus
CGTCATAGCAACTGGTCATTCTGGTTGTTACGGTGTTCTGGTCACTGGCTATATATATATATATATATATATATATATATATATATATATATCTCTCTGAAAAATAATTGTTACCACTTTCCTTTAAAACACATATATTCATTGTCTAGAATTTTGTATATGAAACTACTCTTCTTACTGATGTTGATATTTAGTCAATTCAGTCTGGACCATAAAAATATAGAGAAGAAACACTTCAGTGGGATTGAAACTAAATACATTACTCAAAGTATCACTTGTGTCTGTCTTTCACGTTCTCAGTGTAACCATTATTTTATTTCATGCCTTCTTCATATTTTCATCTTGTTATCTGTAGCTAGTCATTCTTAGCCCAGTTGCCCCACTTGCACCAAACTTCCACACTGCCCATGGGGAGATCTCTCTAATAACAGGAACTTGTTCATAGTACTTCATTGATTACAAACATTCAATGGTTCAACATTGCTTATAGGATGCAACACAAACGCCATAACAGCTCATAAATCTCACCTAACCTCCCATCTTCCTGGTCACCTGCCATTCTTCTCCTTTTACCACATGCACCGTGATCAGAGTTCAATAAATATGGTGATTTATGGTGATGCTCTTTCCTTTATATATTTTTCCTTACTCTAGATATTATGATCATTAAAACCTTAGAAATGTTACACAATTTAACATGCCTAAGTACAAGTCATTTCTTGTATATTAATTTTTTCATCCTTAGAACTTACCAACCACTTTCTAGACCAAATTAACTTTGACATTTTTATCATTTCACCATGTTCATATTAGAGAAACTAGTGCCATGTAAAGTTGAAGACTAGATGTTTAATTTTTGTTTCTTGGCTGAAAGAGCAAAGTCTATAGAAATAATCAGTAGATTTTTGCTTGTACTTTTCTAGATGTAATGGTTATTTATATTAAAATTTTGATTATTTAAAAATATACTGGGTATTAGGTACCCAGGGGTAGGATGCTTTTCCTAAAGGTATATCCTGTTAAAATATTTTATTATAAAATAAAATTATAAAAATATTAAATATTTAATTTGTAAATTATCTGTTGTTGAAAACATGTAGAGATTATAATTTTCTGTCCCAAATAATGTTACATCCATAAGTATTACAGATATTTGCAGTCTGTCAACATCGTGTTTCTGCATAATTATTCACCTTGTCAGTTACTTAGATATAAGTGTTGAATGAGTAGAGTGTTAGTTTGAATAATACTGATCCCAGAATATTCTCTGGAATCTGTTCCTTAAAATAAACTGATAATAGGAGTTTGTTTTTTTATTATCATATGACATCTTCTAAAATTAGGATTAGAGAACAATAGTTTATCCCGGGAAATTTATTGAGTTTTAAAACTGAGTGATAGGTTACTCTAGGTGTTAGCAGGAATAGGGAAACACAAGAATCTCAGGGCCAGTAAATTCATTGAGTATTTTCTTGTAGAATATACTTTCGTTAGAAAATAAATGTTCCCCTTAGGATTTAAAGTGTTTTAAGCAATTTTCTATTTAGGAGGAGATAATTGAATTTGCAGTGTTTATGGTGGAAATCTAAGGACACAAAAGAGAAATGGGGACTTATGTCTTACTCATTTTGTGCCCTTGGATTTGGCCTGACATGTTGTAATAGTTTACTAAATGTTTGTTTGATTAATAAATGAATGAATAGTTAAATGGATAGATGGATGGGTGAATGGATAAATGAGTAAATGAAATAAAGGTCCAGAAGTTACAGAATCAGATATAATAAGTGATAACAATGTTTTACAAATCTCTATGTTCTTGTGTTATACCTAAGAATGATTTCATACCCACAACACATTCCTTCAAATGAATGTCATTTTTCAAGATTATTACTTACGTCTATGAAGTGTACTGTTAAAGTAATTTTGAAAATATACTATGTAATAAAGAGCTAATATGCTAATTAGACCAACGCAGAATGACCTTCTAGAATGACCTTCTGGGACGACCTTCCATTATGACCAGTGGGCAGGGGGCAGGGCCGCGAAGCAGCCAGGGCTGATGTGAGGGCCGAGGCGGTAGCCGGGGATGCAAAGGTTGAGCCCCTTGCATGAATTTCATGCACCGGGCCTCTAGTTATTTTATATTTAACTAGAGGCCTGGTGCAATGATTCGTGCACCAGTAGAGTCCCTCGGCCTGGCCTGTGGGGGTCAGTGGACCTCCGCATCGCTGCAGCCTGGCCTTACCTGCCAGCTCATCAGGCTCCAGCCCGCTGTCCATGTCAATCCTGCATAGTACGAAGTAGTGTGTAAAGCAGCAGGTGGCTGAGGAGGAGCCCAAGCCTGAGCTGGTCACCGAGCCACTCCCGCTCATCCTGGCCCCGCTGTGCCTGCTGCTGCTGCTCAGATGCACAGGGGGAGTGTCTGTGGGAGAGGCTCACGCCACCACAGCTGCACTTGCCAGACGTGAACCTGGCATCTGGTGTCCGTCTGTCAGCTGAGCGGCGCTCCCACTGTGGGAGTGCACTGACCACCAGGGGGCAGCTCCTGCATTGAGCGTCTACCGCAGGGGTGGGCAAACTTTTTGACTTGAGGGCCACAATGGGTTCTTAAACTGGACCAGAGGGCCGGAACAAAAGCATGGATGGAGTGTTTGTGTGAACTAATATAAATTCAAAGTAAACATCATTACATAAAAGGGTACGGTCTTTTTTTTTTTTTTTTTTTTTAGTTTTATTCATTTCAAACGGGCCGGATCCCGCCCGCGGGCCGTAGTTTGCCCACGGCTGGTCTACCCCCTGGTTGTCAGTGTGCGTCATAGCTACCGGCTGGTTGTCCTGTCGTCTGGCCGTCTGGTCTCCTGGTCGCTTAGGCTTTTATATATATATAGATTTCTGAATGATTTTGAAGTTATGTAAAAAACAACCTTAATGCTCCATAGGAACATATAAAAAATTTAACCAAATGTTAGTTAAGTGCTTTCACCCAATTCAGTGGACAAAAACAACCTTAAAATGCCTTCAGAGTCTCAAAAACCATATATGCCATCAGAGGAGTTTGGTTATTGAGATGTATCCCAAAGAATATATAGTAAATTTCTGAAAGACAACTCTAAAACCAACAGAGCAATGGAATTACTGGGATTAGTTTGTTTTTCCAAGGGAACTGCTTTGAAGGGTAATAGCTCATTTTTGTTTAAAGTATGTTTTAAAAAAATCTCATTAAATTATTGTCCACACCTCAAAGCTACATTTCATGACATAAATATTAATGTGATGACCCATTTAGGAAGTTACGAAAGTCTATCAATGCAATTTTATAAATTCAATACATTTTTCAAATACATATTCATTCTGGGTAAATTTGAATTATTCCTGTTACTTCTTGGGCAACAATAATTCAGTTTGATTTATTCTACAAAATATTTCTCTGGATAGAAAATATTTCTGAAATTTTAGAATGCAGTACTAATGGTTTGGATCAAGGACTTTTGTTTCATTAAGTAAACATTTTCATTGCGTTAGCTATTGTGGTATACAGCAATGACCTATGCTGCCTTTTTGCCCCCTTTTATGGAAGTTTTATTGTGACCTCCATGCTAATTAATTTAGTAAAATCATTTGAAAGGTTTTGGTTTTTAAAATGTGTTGGATTTTTCTTTCGAAAAACTGACCTTGATAAAACTGTCTTTGCTTTAATAACTAGTTCACCTTTAACCTGAGTCTTAAAAACTCTCCTTTTTAAGGAACAAAAGAAAAATAAGTAAGCTGTTCTGAATAAGTAAACACTAAAAAAATTACATGTGCCATCTTATTATGAAACATTCAAAATTATTATATAGAACACAGACAAAAGAGTATAAAAAAGAGGGGAAATATGGTTGATGGATGCTGGAACCCATGTACATTGCAGTATTATTACTCTATTTATGCTCGTATGTTATGTAGGCTTTTTAATCTAGTAAATATTGGTACTCATTTTATGTGACATATGGGTTCAAGGGGAATGGCTTAGCTGACTAATTTCTTCATCTGCATAATAAAAAAGTAGTGTTTATTAGGTTTCTCTCAGGACAGGTCATCTAACAAGAATTCATCTGCAAATCTGTTGTTGAAGATCAGAGAACATTTGCCTATAGGATTACTCTTGTGAACTGCATCTGCACTCTATCCAACCAAATCCCATCTTGATGTCTACTTAAAACATTTAGTAAACTTGTCTTAGACATATTAAGTAATCAGTTAGTGGACTAGTGAGCACTTAAAAATTTATGCCTGCTAAGTTATACCTGTTGGCACTGAAAGATGAGAAGAAAGTTGGTGTGTTTATTTCTATGCATATGTTTAGTTATTGTTTTAATTAAGCTTATAATTTCTACAGTATGTAATGTTAAATATATTTAATCTATTTTGACTTAGTGCCATAGTTAAATGTATTATAATAATTGTATGCAATTCCAAGCATTAATTTAGTTGAATGAAGAATTTTAATGGTTTGAATTTATATTTACTTAATCAAATTTTTACACATTTTAAGAAGTTTAAAACTCTTTGACTGTGTGTAAGAATGCTAAAATACCACAGAAATGCCAATGAAACAAAAATAGAGACCAAATAGAATGTGAAACTGAAAAAAGTCCACCAAAATAAAAATGGAAAGAAAATACTGGAGATGAAAAAATGGAAATGATAAAGAAAGTAAAGTGTCATTAGATTATTCAAAAAGAAGCAAAGATGTTAATGAGAAAAATGTTGTAATCATCAAGGAAAAGTGTAAGATAGAATACGTCTTAGAACTTGGAACACTGTAGAGAAATTGGCTGCTGTTTTCATTCCAGTATACCTCTTATTTCATGTGACTAAACACCATTATTCACAAAACACATTTTCCCCCAGATTTCACCTTTGTTAATGAACTAGCCCATGGATAGATTTTGAAGTCCATGGATAAAATATTTTTAATATCTTCAGAATCCTAAATGTTCTTTGTTATGGACAACTTATGTTGTTCTTTCAAGCAGTTAGCCATTGCACTCATTTACTATGGTATCTAAGAAAAATAAGTTGTGAAATTGTTTTTGCGATGAGCTATATGAATACATAAATGAGTTGCATAATATTGTATTAAGTGCTAAGTTCTGCTAGAATTACACTGGGTACAACTGGTTTAATATACACAACAAACATTAGAAATAATGGCCAGGTACAAGTTCTGGGAACTGGTGTCAGGGAGAAATTAATACAGGAGGGCAGAGGAGGAAGAACACAAGGAGAAAAAATAAGGAAAAATGGAAATGTATCCTGTTTTCTTTCTTTTAAAAAAAATATATATATATATTTTCTTTATTTCAGAGAGCAAGAGAGAGATAAAAACATCAATGATTAGAGAGAATCATTGATTGGCTGCCTCCTGCACACCCCACACTGGGGATTGAGCCTGCAATGTACCCTGACAGGAATTGAACCTTGACCTCATGGTTCATAAGTCAACACTCAAACACTGAGCCATGCTGGCCGGGCTAAGGGAGATAGTATTATAGTTTCCAAGAAGCAGGGTCTCAGATGAGGATTCATGTACAAGTTACTTATTAAGGAAGTGCTCCCAGGAGAAATCAGTAAGGGAGTAGGGGATGCAGGACAAGGAAGGCTGGAAGCCAAACTGGTGTGATTTCAGGAGAAGTCCTGACCTTGCCTTATGAGAGGACTTGGAATATAAATTACGCCTTAGAATTTTTATCATCTGAAGGCAAAAGAATTGGCCTTCCACAGTTACCAAGTAGTCACTGATTTAAGCTTACAGGGATGGGCATAAGCGGGTAAGGCACATACTGCCAGTCACTTCCAGCTGCCTGCTCCTACAGTGCAGGATGCCACAGAAGCCTAACAGGGGCCTCAGATGAAGACTTGCAGTTGCCCAGTAGGAGAAAAAACACCCATGGAAGGTGGGTGTTAGGTTCTCAGAACCACAAAAGAGAGGGTCTGGTCTGAGCACCTATAATGTTCATAAACAGAATTTCAAAATAGAAGCATCTTCCTTCGTTATGTTTTTCCCCTCTTTCTACATTTACTTTCACATGCTGCTGCTGCTCTTTCCAAGCCTTTTCAAGTACCTGATACCCTATAGCTGCCATCCAGGGCCCATATCAGGCCCATCGTCCTTTCTCATGCTTAACGGTCTATTTTTTCCACATCTAAATGAAAGTCTACTTTTCTTAGCTTAGCTCAGCAAAGCATTGAGAAGAGATGGATTCAAATTCATTCATAACTTTATATTTTGTTTTTTTAACAGGAGTTAACCTAAGTGAGTACCTATTCATAGTATTTTAGACGGTAAATGAAGAGACCTTGACATGGTAGGTACAAGGGAAGATGTCTTTTTAGCATGGAGGCCACCATATGAGCAGAAAGTGGCCTTAGATTGCAAGTCTTACTTTCTGCACCTCTGAACCCAGAAGTTTTTTATATCTGCAAAAATAGTTGTATGTCATGATAGTAGCATCACGGAAGCAATCTCCAAAAAGTAGAGAGTTGGATAATAAATAACTTTGGAAGGTCTTTCAAAATACTCAAATACTTTAACAAACAAATGATAAGTGAAGAAAACAAAATCTGATGGAGATATTTCTGCTCTATCTTAAACATTATGAGTATATTTTTTCTATTCCCCTATGACCAATAGGATATGGCTGACTAAATTCTCCTATCTTATTTATATAGGGTTGACCTATATCTAATTGATCTGTAAGAAACTCTTGGAAAGAACATGTATCTGGACTGTTCATTATGTTTATTCATCAGATGTTTATAGGGGGCCTTCAGCTTGAGGAGACCCCTCTGTGCAACGCTGAGAGCACAACAGTACCATTCTCAAGGGGAGCATTCTCCATTTATATGCAATTTCAAGTTCTTAGTGCTGAACAGGGGGTCAAATATAAAAAGATAAAAAATATTCTCAAATTGTTTAATAATATAAATTTGTTCTTGATTATAAGGTATAAGACTTACACAACTAACTTTGGATGTTTTACACATTTTCCTACTTTTAAAATAAAATTTATATTCATTTTTGATATAAAATAACACATTATTTATTACTAGAGGCCCGGTGCACAAAAATTTGTGCATTCGCGGGGGGTGGGTCCCTCAGCCCGTCCTGTGCCCTCTCGCAGCCTGGGAGCCCTCGGGGGATGACCACCTGCTGGCTTAGGCCTGCTCCCTGGGGGATTGGGCCTAAGCTGGCAGTCAGACATCCCTCTGGCAGCCCGGGAGCCCTCGGGGGATGTCCACTTACCAGCAGGGAGCAGACCTAAGCTGCAGTCGGACATCCTTAGTGCTGCTGAGGAGGCGAAAAAGGCTCCCACCACCACCGCTGTACTGGCAGCCATCAGCCTGGCTTGTGGCTGAGCAGAGCTCTCACTGTGGGAGCACACTGACCACCAGGGGGCAGCTCCCGCATTGAGCGTCTGCCCCTTGGTGGTCAATGTGTGTCATAGTGACCAGTCATTCCCAGTTGTTCTGCTGTTAGGGTCAATTTGCATACTATCCTTTTATTATATAGGATGATAGTGCCAAGTACTAATTATAATTATCATATGATTATAAATTATTATGAAAAATTAGGGCAAAAGAAAGAAGGGAAACAAAAATGCATTTTATCTCACCCTCATCCTATATAATAAAAGGCTAATATGCAAATCGACCGAACAGTGGAACAAACAGTCACTATGACGCTCACTGACCACCAGGGGGCAGATGCTCAATGCAGGAGCTGCCTCCTGGTGGTCATTGTGCTCCCATAGGGGGAGCACTGCACAGCTAGAAGTGGGGCTCAAGGCTGGCGAGCGCAGTGGCGGTGGTGGTAGCCTCTCCCGCCTCCATGGCAGTGCTAAGGATGTCCAATTGCCGGCGTAAGCCATCAGTCGGACATCCTCCAAGGGCTCCTGGACTGTGAGAGGGCGCAGGCGGGGCTGAGGGACCCCCCAACCCAAGCGCACAAATTTTGTGCACTGGGCCTCTAGTAATAACATAACCATCTGAAGTGTGTTTTTTCCCATCCAAATATTTTATTATTTATATGTACATTTTTGTGTCCTTTTCCCCCTACTTGACGTTAAAGCATAAACATTTTTCTGTTGTAATCTCTTCATAAATATTTTAATGCCTCCCAAGCATCCCATTGACTGTATTATTAGGCTAATGATTCTTTGCACCTAAATTGTTTACACTTTTTTTCTTTTGCCCTTTCAAAGGGGTATCAGCCAGCCGTTTAGTTGACCAGACCTCTCTGCAATAGCTGTGAAACTCCCAGAAGGGGCAGTAACACTTTAAAATCCTTGTTTAGTGAGCCTCAGTGCTCTCATTGGTCCTCCTCTCCTGCCACAAAAGCCATCTATTTGGAATAAAAATTCTTATGTCAATAATAGGCCCTCTACAGGGCTGATTACGCCTGGGGCTTCTTGCAACCATCAAAAGTCTAGCAATCTAGATAGGAATATCCCTAAAGGGCTTACACTTTAAAGATGTATCCACAGGCCAGTACCAGCTAGAGGCAAAAGGATACCTGTTTCTTTTGAGATCAGATGGAAACTTGGGAGCTGCTCTTGGCTGGGGCAGAAGTTACTACCTTCTCCCCATTTACCAGGGAAATCTAGAAGAAGGCTCACTTGAGTTGCTTGCATAAAGGAAAGCAAGTTAAAGTGGAGTTCCGGCATTCTGGGCATGTGCTGAGTGTTAATCTGGTAGGCTGACTGTTTCTTCCCAATCCCCTAATTTACTTCCAGTGACTGAGGGTGTCAGGGACTAGGGAGGCAAAAGTATTGTGGAGATAAACACATATTTAGGTGTGTGTTGTGTGTGTGTGTGTGTGTGTGTGTGTGTGTGTGTGTAAATGACACCATTTTCTTTTTCAAGGGCCTGACTAGTGCTTTGAAAGTAATAAAATCCCTTGTACTTTTCATGGACCAGGATGATCTCTCTGATAAGAATTTAGGGCAGCAATTAGGCTTGCATTGATTTCCATATCAGAACTTTTTTGTATGTTTAATGTCTTAGAGTCACTTTCATTTAAAGTCCCTTCTTGCCATGACTTCAGTGAGGTGTGGAAGAGAAAGGTAAGGTCACAGTGGTGCAGGGAGAAGATGTGTTAACTTATACATGTGTGAAAAAAGGATCCTGGATATCCTGGTCATGACCAGGATAAGGGTAGTTATTCCAATAGCCAGAGCTCTTCTGGGACACTATTTCAGAAAGCCTATATTACTTTGAAACAGCAGTCGGCAAAGTAAGACCAAATTGTGATGTAACCATCAAGAAACCCTATTTGTAATAAGGTTCATTAAATTTGCCTCAGTCTTGAGACAAGCATCCTGTAAGTGTGCCCATAAATCTGGTCTTGCTTTATCAAACCCAAGGGCACCCCTTCCTTCTCCCAGGACAGGTAGCTCATTGCCAGGGGACACACACAGGCTGGCAACAATAAGTAACACGTTATAAGAGGTTAGACAAGTTTAAATGAATTCGTCTCTGAACCAAAGGGCGCATTGTATGAAATTTCTTTGTCTGCTTGTGATACTGTTAAATTGAAAGCTCAATGGGAGGTTTGGTAGAAGCAACAGAGGTTGAAATGACGGCCTGCTGTTTGGAGCAAGCATCCTGGCCCCACCGACGGTCCAGACATCTGCTAACAGCCCCTCCATGTCAGGTTCTGCCCCACACAGGGCACGAGAACACTTTGCACCATTTAACTCATCAGAGTCTTCAAGCTCTGCCGTGTGCTCTACATCAAGAATGTTTATGTGATAAAGCAGAGCTAATTTAATTAAACTTTTCAAAGGGAAACATTATTTTAACACTAATTAGATATGATTACAGTTTTTTTTTTCTCTATGCTGGAGCTGAGCTGCGCTAAGCTCCTTCATTGGGCTTTCTGGGCTCAATTTTGTAACCAAGTCTTACCAAATAATGCAGTGCAATCCTGTCTTGTGGTATTTATTCTAGTAGGTTGACATGTTCGAAAACCTTTGCCAAATGTAGGGTGATTTAGACAAAGCAACACAACTCTAGCAGCAACAATATATTGAATGTATTTGTTTTAGTAGAAAAGCAATGTTCACATATCCACTTACGGCCTTTGTTGAGACACTTTAAAGGTGATGCCCTGTAATTTTTTATTTCAAAATTGTCAGTTTGGTACAGGGAAAAAGTGTCTCTGTTTCACGGGTAAGAAATCCAGGGCACAGATAGAATAAGCAGGTCTGTTGCAGAGCAAGGCTGGCTAAGACATACAGCTTAGAGCTTTCTTTCTGGGGCATCCCTCTGAGAGAGCTGTCAAAGGACTTTTGCTCAAGGCAGTGAAAATCCACCAGATAAAAACTCATAAAATGTGCATGCAAGTCACGCTGGATTGGTAATAAATAGACAAAAAGACCTCTTTAATCAGTGTCATGAAATGCTGTCATATATGTTTAACAAATTAATGACCAAAAAAAGTATTTGAACTCCCCAAAAAACTAGTTTTACCCAAGACATATGACAACTCACGTTTTTATTTATGTACATAGTATATTAAGGGAAGTTTAAAGACATTCACAAAGATTCTAGATAAGATTTCCACCACATAAAAAGTATACCTGTTTGTTGGGAAACAAATCAGTTGAAAGCCTTTCAGTGATAGAGGAAAACAAAGGGTTTTAAATGTTTGAATATTTGTTAATGAATTCAATGACATGAGACCTTTACCTAGCTTCTTCAAAGCTTTTTTATGATTAAGAATAAAGTATAGAGGGATATGTACCAAATGGTATTATGGTTGAATATATTGTATGTGGTCTTGAGAAACAGTAGGCTTATTTTTCACCTCTTTCCTCAAATCCTGTGAAATCATACTTTTTTTTTTTAACAAAGAGAGAAATTGGTTCTCTGCAGTCCTAATTAAAAAGAACTTCAATGAGATGTTTTCCTTTTTGACTTCCAACCCAAGCTTGAGGGCATAGCGGTAGCTGGAAAGTATATTGTGTTCGTTTTGCTGTTTGAGCAGTTCAGGAAGAAGGAGTTGCTTTTCAAATACCAAGCAACTAATCTGATGCCCTCAGGACACAGCTGTCACAACCAAACTTTCTTTAAAACACACACTCTTCCTCCTCCTCCTCCTCTTCATCATCATCCTCATCTTCATGATAGCATCATGGCCAAGTAACTAGTTTTCACAAATATATCAGAGGGAACTTTTCCTCAATTATATTTATGCAGTTGAAACTATGGCTATGATTTTTCCAATAACACCCAAATAAATGATAGATGATATGCTAGCTCATTAAGTCAGCATATCTAATTTTGATAAAAATTCCAGCGACTGTGTGGGATTTCTTTTTCATGAATTATAGATTCATTATGTACACCTTCGCAGATATCTCTAACACTTGGAATAGGAAACTAAATAAGAACAAAAGTACTCCGTGAATTAGAATGTCCCTCTCTCCCGCTTCAGTCAGGTCTCATTCCTAACTTTCTCATTGCTATTAATATCTCAATTTTTTCCATCTGCCATGGCTTTAAACATGGAATCTCTTTTTAGTTCTCAATCTCTTTTGACCTTTACATTTAATACATTAATAAGTTATATGATATTTTCTATGTGAAGTTTTGCAAATTTTCCTTGCTATCCCAGTGACAGCATTTTTTCCACAGACTCTCCATCTCACTTCAATACATTGCTTTACAAATGGTCTTCCTTCTGAATTCTCTTTAAATTCGCCTCTCATGCAATTACCATGCTATCTTCCTAAAGGTCTTTGCTGTGGTGATTTTTTTGTTTGAAAACTTCCTTCTTTCTCATTGAGATCTTGCCTTTACCACCAGCCGCTCCACAACTCTGTCCCAGCCAACACCCCATATCCTCTCAGTTACCATGCCTGGAGCTGTGATTTTGAGACAATGGTAAATGGCTTTTTCTCCATCTTTCTAGCTACCTTACCTTAATCCTCGTTACAGTCTCTTCTTCCCCTGCCCATCCCTTAAATGAAGATTATTGTGTAGATTGTGTTTGACTTTATCTTCTTACTTTGTCAAATATCCTTGAGTAATTTCCTTGAAATCAATGGCTTAGACTACCACCTAACTGCTAGTCACCAATTTTTTATCTTTGGCCCATAAACTCATTATTACAACTGCTTACTAAACATCTGCACTTGAAGTATCACAATCATGTCAAGTTCATAATTCATAATTGATATTATTTTTCCCACTTCAACCAAAATCTTTTCTTAATTTTGTTTCTATATCTTTGTGAATGAACCCACTATTTCTGCATTTGGATGAGTCAGAGCCTAAGAGCCTTCCTAGACTACTTATCACACAAATATTTATTTAGCACCTACTGTCTGCCAAGCATTTCTTTAGGCATTGCATATATAAAAGCAGAATAAATAGACAAAAATCTATGCTTGAATGAAGCATATATTCTAGTAGAAAATAATATAAATATAGTATAATAATAGTTTCTGATTTTATTGAGGCATAACTGATATATTGCAAACTGCACAATTATAGACCCTTAAAACAGTCACCATAGTCAGATGGTGAACATATTCATCACCCGTAAAAGTTTTCTTATGACCCTATCTTCTTTCTGTCACTATAGATTAGTTTGTATTTCTAAAATTTAATACAAATCAGATCATATGGATATATTTTTCCATTAGTCTGTTTATTTCACTAACATAATTATTTGGATTTATTCATGTTATATGTATCAACATTTTATTTCTTATTGTTGAGTCATCTTTAATTGCATGTATATATGCCATTTGTTTATTTATTTGTTGATAGATGTCTGAGTTATACCCAATTTGATTATTAAAAATAAAGCTGCTTTAGCATTCATATCTACATTTTTAATAGCTATACTTTTTAAAATATAGTTTTATTGATTTCAGAGAGGAAAGGAGAGGGAGAGAGAGACAGGAAACATCAATGATGAGAGAGAATCACTGATCGGCTGCCTCCTGCACGCCCCCCACTGGGGATCGAGCCCGCAACCCAGGCATGTGCCCTTGACCGGAATCAAACCTGGGACCCTTCAGTCCGCAGGCCAACGCTCTATCCACTGAGCCAAACCAGCTAGGGCATGGCAATACTTTTCAATAAATCTGGAGTAAATACCTAGAAGTGGAATGACTGGATTACAGAGTAGACATATGTTTAACTAAAATTTTTAAGGAACTGTCACTTTTATCTCACTAGTATTGAATGGAGTTCTAGTTTCTCCACATTCTCACCACCATTGGTATGGTTGGTCTTTTTAATTTTTAAGGAACTGTCACTTTTATCTCACTAGTATTGAATGGAGTTCTAGTTTCTCCACATTCTCACCACCATTGGTATGGTTGGTCTTTTTATAAATATAGAGGTATAGCTCACAGTGGTTTTAATTTCCATTTATCTAATGACTAATGATGTTGAGAATATTTTATAAGCTTGTTGACATATCTTCTTGGTGAAGTGTCTGTTCATATCTCTTGCCCATTTTTAAATTGAGTTATTTGTTTTTGTATTGAGTTTTGAGAGTCCTTTATACATTCTGGATACAAATTTTTCATCAAAATATAGTTTGAAAATATTTTCCTGTGGCCTATAACATGACTTTTGAGGAATATAATTTTCTATTATTTAGAAGTCAACTTACTTTTTATCCCTCTGGTTTATGCTTTTGATGTTGTACCTAAGAAATATTTGCATAACCCAAAGTCACAAAGATTTTCTTCTGTGTGTTTTTCTAGAAGTTCTATAGATGAAGGGTTTATATTTAATTCTATGACCCATTTTGAGTTAACATGTATATGGTGCAAGGTGTGGATCTAAGTTTTTATTTTTCCTTATGTATGTCCAATTGTTCCAGCATCAATTTTTGAAAAGAGTATACTTTCTCCACTGAAATTCCTTTTTGCAACTCTGTCAAAAATCAGTTTTTCATATATCTGTATGTCAATTCTAAACTCTTTCTGGTGTTCTATTCATCTCTTTGTCCCTCTTTGTGTCAATTTTTTTATTACTGTAGTTTTATAATAAGACTTGAAATCAGGTCAGGTTAGTACTCCAATTTAGTTTTTAGTTTTTTCTCTCTCAGAGTTATGTGGATATTTCAGAGCCTTTGCATTTCATATGCATTTTAGAATTAATTTGTTCATTTTATATTAATGTCTTCTGGGGTTTTGGTTGGAGTTATGTTGGAATTGCTGCTTGTAGCCTATAGAGATAAAAAGGACAATTGACATCTTAACAATATTGAGTGTTCTAACCAATGAACAAAGTATATATCTCCATTTATTTAGGTCTTCTTCAATTTCTCTCAGCAATGATTTATAATATTCAACGAATAGGTCTGGCACTTTTTTCAGGTCAATTTCTATTTCATAATTTTGACACTTCTATAAATGATATTGTATTTGAAATTTTAATATTTGAATTTTCTTTTCAGTCTATGGAATACAATTGATTTTTGTGTATTGCTCTTATTTCTGTAACCCTCTAAACTCGAGTTCTAGTAGCTTTATTGTAAATTAAATCAGATTTTCTACATAGTCAATTACATTATCTGTGAATAAAGACAGTTTTACTTATTGCTTTCATATTTAGCTGCCCTTTATTGTTCTTTCTTGCCTATTGCACTCCAATACAATCTCCAATACAAAGTTGAATAGAAATTGTGATAAGTGGACACCTTGTCTTGTTCCTGATCTTAGGAGGTAACATTTTTTCTTTCATATTTAAATATTATTTACCTGTAAGTTTTTTGGTGGATATTCTTTATCAAGCTGAGAAGTTTCTCTCCTACTCCTAACACACTGAGAATTTTCAAAAACAGATGTTGGCCTTTATAAATGTTTTTTCTACGTCTATTGATATCGTTACATAGTCTTTTTTGTTTTTAGTATGTTAGTATTGTAAATTACATTAACTAATTTTGAAATTTTAGAACAGCATTGCATTCTTATTTTAAACTCCACTTGGATTCAATTGGTTAACATTTTAAGAATGCTTGTATCTATGTTCATGAATAATACTAGTCTGAATTTTTCTTGTATGTCTTTGTCTAATTTGCTATCAGGGTATGATGACCTTATAGAGTGATTTGAGAAGTGTTCTTTTCTTTTCAACTTTGTAGAAGACTTTGTAGAGAAATAATTTATTTACTAAATGTTTGGAAGAATTTACCAGTGAAGCAATCTGGACCCTTGTTTTTTCTTTCTGGGAAAGTTTTTCTTTATTCCAATCTCAATTTTTTTACATTGATTTAGCTATTTATGTTATCTATTTATTCTTGAATAAGCATTGGTATTTTGTATCTTATAATGAATATGCTCATTTTGTACAAGTTGTCAAATTTCTTGGCATAAAGTTATCATAATATTATTACCATTTTAACATCTGAAAAATCTCCAGTGATGCCACTTCTTTCATTCTTCATATTGGTGATGTGTGTCTACTTCCTCTCTCTTTTCTTTTTCTGATCAGTCTAGCTAGAGATTTAACAATTTTATTAATCTTCTCAAAAAGCCAAATTTTGGATCATTATTTTTTTCTATTGACTTTTTAAAATTTAATTGAATTCATTCTGATCTTCATTACTTGCTTTCTTATGCTTACTTTTTTCTCTCTCTTTTATCTCTTTCTACTGTTTATGTTTTTACAATGGAAACTGAGGCTACTGGTTTGAGACTTTTTATTTTTTCTAATATAAGCATTTAAAGCCATACATTTTTCCAAATATTGTTTAGCAGAATCTTATAAATTTTGATATGCTATGTTTATATTTTCTTTAGTTCAAATTATTTTCAAATTCACTTTCTTAAAGATATATGTCAGTGATGGCGAACCTTTTGAGCTCGGTGTGTCAGCATTTTGAAAAACCCTAACTTAACTCTGGTGCCGTGTCACATATAGAAATTTTTTGATATTTGCAACCATAGTAAAACAAAGACTTATATTTTTGATATTTATTTTATATATTTAAATGCCATTTAACAAAGAAAAATCAACCAAAAAATGAGTTCGCATGTCACCTCTGACACGCGTGTCATAGGTTCACCATCACTGATAAATGTTTATTGATTTCAGAGAGGAAAGGAGAGGGAGAGAGAGATAGAAACATCAATGATGAGAGAGAAACATTGATCGGCTGTCTCCTGCACGCCCCCAGTTGGGGATCTAGCTTGGAACCCGAGCATGTGCCCTTGACTGGAATAGAATTTGGGACCCTTCAGTCCACAGGCTGATGCTCTGCCACTGAGCCAAACCAGGGCTCTAATTCACTTTTGATTTCATCTTTGACCCTTGGATTAGTTGGAAGTGTAGTATTTAGTCTCCAAATATTTGGGAATGTTCTAAATATCATAAAGTCATTGATTGCTAGTCTGGGAACATACTACATAGGGGTGAATCATTTAAAATGTATTGAGACCTGTCTTAAGGACTGAATATGAACTCTTTGTAAAGGTTTCATGTGGACTTGGAAAGTATATATACTCTATTCTCAATGGAGAGCAAGTTAATGTCAATTAGGTTAAATTGTTTGATAATGTTCTTCAACTCTTTTATCCTGAGCTATTTTCTATCTACTGTTCTATCAATTCTTGAGAGGTGGATATTAAAATGTAATATTATAATTGTTGATTTGCCATTTTTTTCTTTCAGTTCTATCATTTTTACTTCATGTATTTTTCACCCTTGTATCTGGTTTATAAATGTGTAGGATTGCTATGTCCTCTTGATACATTTACTGCTTTATTTTCATGAAACAATTTTCTTCATTCTTGGTTATATTCTTTTTTCTAAAATTTACTTTACTTGATATTAATGCAGCTGCTCCAGCTTTTCAAAATTAATACTATCTTTCTATATCTTTTTGTATCCATTTCCTTTTAACCTTTTTATGTCTATATATTTAAAGTGGATTTCTTTTGGCAGCATACAGTTAAGTATTGTTTTTTAATTCACTCTAACAATCTCTTTTAATTAGGTAATTCAGACCATTTAATTTTATTTTCAACAGGTTTAGATTAAAATCTACTTTCTTGTTATTTATCCTCCATTTGTTCAATTTGGGTTTTGCCCCTTTTTATACTTTTGTATTTTGAAAATCATTTTAATATTTTTTTAATTCTATTTTATTTTTTTGTTGACACAAGCTATAAATATATTTTGTTGTTATATGATTGCTTTAAGAATTATAATCTATACATCTTCAATTTATCATAGTTTACATTTATGTGATGTTAATATCATTTCACATTTGGTATGAGAATTTAACAATATTATATTTCCACTTTACCCCCCTCCTGGCATTTGTGTTATTTTTGTTATATACTTCTTATCTATGTATGTTTTAAACTCAACACTACATAATAGTTCTTATTGTTTCAACTATATTTTAAAGTGATTTAAACAAATAGAAAACAATTATAATTTACCTAGGCAGTTACCATTTCCAGTGTTCTTCATTCCAGTTTATAGATCTATATTTCCATTTGGTATCACTTGTTACCTTCTGCTTCAAGGACATCCTTTAAAATTATTGTGTGGTGGGTATACATGTAATAAATAATTTTGACTTTTGTATTTAATATTTCACTTTTATTTTTGCAAGATATTTGTGCTGGGTAGAGAATTTAAGATTGTCAGTTGTTTTCCAGTTTATAGTTTTCATCAACTTTGAAAAAATTTCTGCTATTACATTTCAAACATTGTTTACTCCTCCTCAGCTTCTGTTACTCCATCTGCATATATATGAGAATATCAGGATGTACAGTTTTGGAGTTTCCCCTCAACTCACTGATTCTCTATTCTTTTTTGGATAGGTCTTTTTTCTTTCTATGTTTTATTTCTTATTTTATTGCTATGTCTTCCAGTTCACTAACTTTTTTTTCTTTAGTCTTTATCTGTCAGTAGTCCCATCCAATGTATTTTTAATTGTAATGTTTATAATGCTTTATTCATCCCCGGAGACATTATAGTTTTTATATTTAGAATTTAGATTTGAGTCTTTTAAAGTATTTTTTATGTCTTTACTTAATGTTTTCCATCTATCTTATCCTTAGGTTTTTGAACATGTAGAATTCAGTAAAATAACTCTTAAATTGTTTTGAATATTTCTGCTAAATATAACCTCTATGTCAGTTTGGGGTCTATTTTGAATGGTTGATTTTTTCCTTCTAATTGTAGGTCATTTTTCCTGCCCCTTTGCATGCCAGGTACTTTTTAAAAATAAGTGCCACATTTTGTGAAGTTTATCTCATTGGATGCTGGATATTTTTGTATTCTTATATATTTGAGCTTTCTTCTGAACTTGGTGGAGACAGATCAATCCTTTTTGGGTCTTGATTAGTTAGTTGGGACAAAATCAGCATTTATTCTAGAGCCCATTTATTCTAGAGTACACTTTTGAGTACTCTTAACTGTAAGTTTTTTCAGTGTGGCTGCTGGAAATGGGCCCTATTCCTAGCCTGTGTGAACACTAGTTTCTATTCCCTCTAATTCTTTTGGGTAGTTCTTTCCACAGCTTTAGGCAGTTTTCTCACACATGTGCTTATCAGTAAGTAATCTGCTAAATGCTTGAGGGGGAACCCTCTAGCATCTTCTGAATTCTCTGTGTAGCCTTCTCTTTTCCATTAGTTTGTCCTCTGAACCCTAGATGCCTTTGTCTTCTTGGATTCAACTCTGTCTCCTAACTCAGGGTGTCAATCAGTTCTACCTGAGCTCCCTTTTACTGAGTTACAGCCTGAATGGTCTCAAATGAATAACCTGGGTCAGTCATAGGACCGATTGTGTCTTGGTCCTAAGAGATCAATGTTCTCTGGCCTGATGCACAATATTTTAAAAAGCATTTTTTATATATTTGCCCATTTATTTTAGTTGTTTCAGGTGGAACAGTAAACCCAGTCCCTTTAATTCCTTCTTGTCCCAGTAGTATGTGTTAAACAATAGGTAAGTAGATAGAAAATGTAGATGAGAATCAACATAGGTTTGCCAGAGATGAGAAGTAGCCTTATCAAACACCCACTCCACAAATTTCGCATTACAGAAAGGAAAAGGGAGTTAAAAAAAAAGATGATGTCTCTCTATACCACTATTAATACTACTAGCAAGCCCTAACCAGTTTTGCTCAGTGGATAGAGTATCGGCTTGCTGACTGAAGGGTCCCAGGTTCGATTCTCGTCAAGGGCATATACCTTGGTTGTGGGGATATCCCCAGTAGGAAGTGTGCAGGAGGTAGCTGATCAATGTTTCTAACTCTCTATCCCTCTCCCTTCTTCTCAGTAAAAAATCAATAAAATATATTTTAAAAAATACTACTAGCAATAAACCTTCTTTGGACATAGTGTAGAACAGATCTACTCTAATCCAAATTTTATACCTCATATAGAAGCATGATACATTAGTTTAGGTTTGTAGAAACCAATGCATTAAATTTCCCTTCCATATTTGGGGGCTCAGTGCTATAGGTATCGATAATTTAAACCCATCCCAAGAGATAGAATAAAGAAAGAAGTTGGAGAGAAGGGAAGTGACCCTGTATATTCCCCTTTCCTGGTTCCTTTATTCCCTGCCCTATACTAGTGAGTACTTATCTATTTAGTTTCCTTCTGTTCCAGAGGGAAATTTTACTCTGTTGATGATGGTTCCTTTCGCAAATTTGGAATAAGTAGGAAAAGGAGACATTTTCTATATTTCTCAAAATTTGATTGAAAGGGAAGCACATGAAAGGGGAAATATAAAGTAAAGACTACATAATTCAAGGCCATATACTATTTAAAAAACCTCTAACAGACTTTTAATGCTTACCTCATTTTATAATTAAGGATTTCTTTCCTTTCATGAAGTTTACCACACCTAAATATAAACTTGATTCAACCAGTGATTAATTCAACGCTTTGGGTAATATGCTAAGAGTGTTCGACCATTTGACCATTTGCTATGACATGCACTGACCACCAGGGGGCAAAAGGCTGACGGACATCTCCAATTTATTATACTAACTACTTGTTGGTCTTAACCTCCAGCAGACAACAATGAATTATAGACCATTTGAGAGGGGTTGTTGAAAAGACTTGAAGATCTTTTTAAAGCAAAAGAGTTTGTTATCTATCTTTGCAGTGTAAGTTACTAGGGTTAGTCATTATACCAGACAGAGAACTCTCAAACCACTGATTTTTTGTTAATCTGAATATGTATAAAATATCTCATGATTCAAATATGTATATAACATCTCATGATATAAAACCTAAATATATGTAGATGGCACTAATTTCTCAATTAAAACAGATCATGGGGATAAGCATTACCTATGTGACTACAGTCTTTATCTATAAGGGTGAATAAGATCAAATCCACATGCCATTTTCCCAAAAATGATTCTTTTTCTCATTTACAGCCTTAATTCATATCACTTCTCTAGCTATGCAACTCTCATTATGCCTTTGTGGCAGAAGCCTTGGTCCATTCACATCTTCCTCCTAATACAACCTTTTTTTCCAAACATCACTTCCTCCCAGATTCTCTACTAACATGCCCGCCTCACCTCACCCCATAGCTTCCCATCAGTGACACATCTGTATGATCAGAATCAGCAATGCCAACTGGCTAGCCTTGACCTATACTGTAAGACCACTACTTTAGATCCTTCATTCTTGATAAACCCTTAAGTAATTGTGAAATATGGTATAGGTTTGTCTGTGTTTTCTTTTTTATAACCAGGGTGAATTTGCTTATAGAAGTTAAGAAATAAACTGTCTACTGAGAAAACAGACCCTCATAAGTGGAATCTACATCACATCTATAATTGTCTAAAGATAGTGATATTTTCTTGTTGGTTTGGATTCTAATGATGGAATCTGAATGTATTAGAGTCTCCAAAGGAAAGCCTTCTCTGATCCAGGCAGAGGGCAGGCAGGTAATACACTTGTGTGTCCCTCAAGGCTTACCTTAGAGATCACTTCTTAGCACCCCAAGCCATTTCCCTAAGGCGAGATTCCATTGGATAAAAAGAATCACCCTTTGAGCTGAATTTGAAATGCTCGCACTTCAAATGTGGGCACATAGAGAGCAAATGTTCTCTAACAGATGAAAAATTACAGTGTGTATCTTTAAAATCAAATTGTTCAAAACAACAAGATAGGACTGTTTTGGGGAAAAACAACAAACAAAACGCTATTTTGCGGGCTAACCACAGAAACAGGTTCTAAATACATTAAAATATTTTATCCCATTATTTGTTTTGACCAATTGACCACAATATTAAAAATTCAATCATGGAGCAGCTGACAAGTGCAGTTGCCTAATTTTATTTAAGAGTGTTTTTTTTTTCCTTTTTCCATTTTTCCATCCTGTTAACGCTGCTGCCTGTGCCCAGACAGTAATGGGCTTCTTGTATGCCCACGACTGTTATGATCATGTAAATTTATTGGTGCTTAGAAGAAGCGAGCTATTAAAACATTACAACAGCCATTACAGCCGGGCTCGTGTTGGCTTTCGCTCCCAATGAACATATGCTTCCGAGTGAATGCCTAAACTCTTATTTATGGATTTAATTTAATATGCGGAAAGAATTCAAAATTAAATTTTGTGTCTGCCTCCAGAGAGTGTCAGTGTATAATAACATGGTAATTTTTACACATCTTTATGAGAAATGGGAAAATTAATTCTTTCTGACAAGTTGTAATTATTCGACTTGGAACAGTTGCAGCTGAGCAGTTTGCATGCCTGTTGTCTGGTGTTTCGCAGTGTAAGGGGAAAACTCAGGGATGGAGATATATTGTGCATCTGAGAGTTTCTAATAGCTTCTGACATTTTAGCCTTGCATATTATCAGGGTGCTCTTTAAGGAATCGAGGTATAATCTATTATGTTGCCTGGGACACACACAGTTGCAATAGCTGGAACATGCTACAGCAATTTTTAAAATGGGGAGAATATCAGGATTATCCTGTAGATGTGCATGGTTGAAATTGATGTGACATAGTTTTATGTCTCTTAAGTGTACCTATTATGATCTGCTCTCTCACCTGCAGGTACTGAGAACACAAGGCTGTTTCGCTAGCGTAGAATTTTAGGCCTGTATTTTTAAGACTGAATATGTTTGAAGTGAAAATGCATGTTTTCTTAGCTGCCCTACTAACATATTTCCCCACCCCCCACCCTGAAAACACACAAATGCTACTGTGATAAATGACCACTGTCCCCTAAATCTTTAGATTTGATGTTTAGGTCTTCATGAAAACGCAGGATTAACTTAACGCACGACTAAACCAAAACACCACTGGCTATGTTAGCAAAGAAAATATGGAACATGTTGCATGGGAAGAGATGGTATGTTGATTGACAGGCCAGCCTGGAGGGGAGTGGTGTCATCTCTGTGTGTAGGATCAATATAGTCTTTGCAAAATAAATGCAAACTACAATGTAAGAAAGTGTTAGCAGATGAACATGAGAAAATTTCAATTGTCAACAGCAAGCACGTTTCCTTTTTTGCTTTGGTACTTCTGCTCCGGAACACAGGGATAAACAAGTGGGCATGCCTCTGTTCTCTCAGTGCAATGAAACTTACTCTGACGTGTATGTGTGTGTGTGTGTGTGTGTGTGTGTGTGTGTGTGTGTGTGTGTGTGTGTTTAAATGGCAAGATTTTTCTTAACGTTTATATTTAAGAATGAGATGTAAAGCAGTTCTGCCCATCAGTGGCCTCCAAAATCGCACAATGCCTTCTGGGCATTAAGGCTCGAGTACTGCCCTGTTCTCACCAGGTAATGGCACAGCTCCACGCCCATCTTCCTTCCATGTTCTGTCAGCTCCCAGGTTCTTTACCTTCCATCGCAAACTTATTTAAAGGTCTGGTTTGGGACACTGGGAGATCACTTTGAAATGTGAATAGTGCACTCCATTCTTATCTGTTCTTATAAGCCCCAGGTACTTTAAAGTTCCAGACCTTTATTAGCCTTGTTCCGGAGTGAGTGATTTTTGAAGTCCTGCACAAGATTTGAGTGAGAACAGAGCGAAAAGGATTTTTATAGCATAATTTATATAAAAAATATAATTTTTTCAGATAGGATAACAATTGAAAGGCCTCCAGTCTAGTCTAGGCCCCCATCAGATAACACCCACATTTAAAAACAACCCAAATCAAACAGAAAACAACTTCAGAAGTAGGAATAAGGGTCTTTTCCCAAGTGGGAGTTTGATGTTTTTATTTTTTTAAATAGGTATGGCAAGTCATACTTTCTGGGTATGCTTGTAGAGGGACAGAAAAAGCCTCCGATCATCAAAACTGCTCTCCCCATCCCCATTTTCTGCTCCCCCGGGGTCTGAATCCCACCTAAACACCAGCAGCTCTGGCCAGGCACTCCATATCCCTCACTCATTTCATTGAACACAGCACCTCTATGAGACAGGTATTGTCATAATCCCCTTTGCACAGAAGAAGACTGTGAGGGTTAGAAGTAAAATAATTGCCAAGTTCACATAGCTAGCAATGACTGAGGGTGGCACTTGCACTCGGATTTCACCAGAAGATGCTCACTTGCTTTCCAGTATCGCTACTAAAACAAGACAGAGGCCCTGTGGGAATTTGGAAGGCTGTGGGCTGGACTGGGTTGGAATGTAAGCCCAGGACTCTGCTCCACTGTTACCTGCCTCCAGACTTTCCTTCTTCCTTTCAGGGTCCCAGAGGTCTCCTGGTGGGTGACCCACGCTCCATGCCGTCCTCCCTGACTCCTCTCTCTCTCTTGCTTCACATGTCTTGGCGTCTCTCTTAGATGCTTCTTTCCATTCTTGTCTCACCATCCTACACAGAACCCTGGTTAACTCCTATTGGGACTATTTTTAAAAGCCTTCCATCTTCCGACAGTCTCTCCTGGACTGAGCTTTTACTGAGGCTACGCTGAACTCTCTTCTTTTTTTTTAAATATATTTTACTGGTTTTCTACAGAGAAGAAGGGAGAGGGATAGAGAGCCAGAAACATCGATCAGCTGCCTCCTGCACACTCCCCACTGGGGATGTGCCTGCAACCAAGGTACATGCCCTCTACCGGAATCGAACCGGGGACCTTTGAGTCCGCAGGCTGACGCTCTATCCACTGAGCCAAACTGGTTAGGGCTGAACTCTCTTCTAATGAGGCCCTGACTTGTTTGCTTCCAAGTTCACCTCTGCATTGTCCAGTTTTAGCAAGAATCTTGCTGAGTCACTTTATCCAGAAGCCCCTTTCTCCATATCTAATCACCCTCAAATATCTGACTCGGCTCTTCATCTTCCCCCTCCCCCAGGTGATGTCTCATCACCCTGGCCTGCCTTCAGCAAGAATCCTGTTAGGTTTTTTAGCCAGAAATCTCTCCTGAACCCTGATGTTTCCTCTTACGAATTTTCCATCCATGGACCCCCTTTCTGTTCCTTTGCTCTAAATTTCCACTTTTCCTTTTTGTATTCTGAGTTCAGCCCAATCTCTCTCCCTGACTGCAAAACCCCAGTGGAGCATTGGAGTCCCTATTCCTATTGGTACAGTCTACCTTACTGTTTTAACAAGTGTCAAGAATGAATCATTTTTCTTCAACACTTTCAGTTTCTCATAACACTATAGGGTAAATGATCCTAAAGTAAACCTCTGATGGAGGTTTCTTTGTTCAGAAACCTTTAGTGGTTCCATGTCATCTACCAAATAAAATTTACCACTTTAGTCTCAAATTGCA
Organism: Myotis lucifugus; assembly: GCF_000147115.1. Lineage (NCBI taxonomy): Eukaryota > Metazoa > Chordata > Mammalia > Chiroptera > Vespertilionidae > Myotis > Myotis lucifugus. The sequence goes on from NW_005871126.1 coordinate 1,542,749, forward strand.
GGCTGACTTCCCAGTAATTTCAAGTGCATACTTTGTGTTTCAACCAAAGTAGGTTGCCATACCCTGAACACACTGTTCTTCCCAATCTCTATACTTGGGCACCCACTTTCTAATTTTTTAAAAATGGACTGCCTGCCCACAGGTCTCATTAAATCTCTTTGAAGGCCCAGGCCATATGCTACTTTCTCTCCAAGCATCCCCAGATCCATCCTGACAACCATCCTTCTGTCCTCTGAACAGTCAGAACACTCTGTTTATACCTGTCCTGTTGAAATTATGATACGTGGCATTTATTTACACTAAATATCTGTCTTATCTCTCCAAGATAGTAGAACCTCAAGACAGCAAGGATGCTACTTACTTTCTTACCTTCCCCAGAACACCAGTGCAGTCCATGTACCAGTGCATTCCAGATACTCAACATCTGCTTACTGAATGCATAAAACCGAATCAGTCAGAGACCACCGAGAACAAGCCTGCAGTTGGACAAAATCAGACTTGTAGTGAGGGAGGGAATTCCAAAGAACCATGGAGTTCCCTTTACAAGAGCTAAGAGGAAACAACTTTTGAGGTTGGGTTCCTACTGAAGGATTCTGAGGAGAGCTAAGGGAAGGAGGGACCCGTTTTAGAGTGGTTGCTGTTGCTGGGCTGGGATTTGAAGCAGGTATTAACTAAGACTAGGATGCTGTTATGATTTAGACCTGGCCGGTTTAGCAGCAATTGAGTGTTCCTGATAAGAAATGAAAATATTAAAATGGGTCTAGGGTGATCCTGTAATGATGATGGGGGTAGTTAAGGCATTTTGCAACTGCTACATGGTCTTGGAAGAAATAGTGTTTCCTGGTTTTATGACTGGGCTTTTCCTGTCTGTCCTCTGAGTCTGAGCTGCTCTCTCTCTCTTTTGTTTTAATCTGAGCTGATGTTCATTCTTTTTGTCCAGGACAGATTTTGACTCTTACAAGTAAGTGAATGAATTTTTAGAAATACAGAGGAAAGATGCTTTTATTTTTCTGAATTATTACTTGCATAGATGGAGCCTGATACTAATACTTTTGAATGATCAGTAGACTATTATTTTCCTTGTGCTCAAGTAGTGTCAAAATTAATATACATGCACATTGAAGTCTCAAGTCAATTGTCTACACTTATTTTTGCTTTTCTTGTGAGTGACTTTCTTTTCTTTGTGCCACCAGATAATTCTGTTTTTATTCAACTCTCCAGTCTCCGGCTCATTGTTTATTCTTAATATAGCTGTAGAGCTATAGAGATGTGCTAAGAACCTTTTCACAATTTCTTCACTTTCTTGTTCATATTCCTGTCCCTCAAGTGCCTTTGGTCTAATGCAGTGGTTCTCAACCTTCCTAATGCTGCGACCCTTTACTACAGTTCCTCATGTTGTGGTGACCCCCAACCATAAAATTATTTTCGTTGCTACTTCATAACTGTAATTTTCCTACTGTTATGAATTGTAATGTAAATATCTGATATGCAGGATGTATTTTCATTGTTACAAATTGAACATAATTAAAGCATAGTGATTAATCACAAAAACAATATGTAATTATATATGTGTTTTCCGATGGTCTTAGGTGACCCCTGTGAAAGAGTCGTTCGACCCCCAAAAGGGTCATGACCCACAGGTTGAGAACCGCTGGTCTAATGGATCAGAAGCCTGGTTTTGTTATGTGTGTTTGTGTATGTGTGGTCTAAATAAATACATATCTACCCACTCCCATCCACATACATGGAAAAGGGTGTGTGTGACTGCCTTTATTAAAGGTTTCCCCTAGAGCAGAAACAAGTATATCAATGATAGAAATTGTTAATCCATTTTCTTCTAAACCTGCAATCTTTAAAATTAGGTTAAAACCCTTTATGGCACACTTTTCATGATATCTTTAGACACTGTGTTCTCTGTTGTAGAATTGCTCATGGTGGTGGGTTTGAAAAGGTACCAGATTCCATCCATTCCGGGTTTCTTTCCCTCATTCCTTCTGAATGAACCCACTAATAAAACCCCTTAACATTTATTATTTTTTCTTTAAATGGATACCACAGCTGAAATCATATATTATTTGGCTCAATTTAAACATTAATGTTTCTTCACCTGCATTTATCAACCTGTCTACAACCAGAATGTTTAGAAGCAACAATTTTTAGAAAGATGACCTCACCGTGTTAGCATTCACAAGGTGAGGTGTTCCATTAGCAAACTGCTCACTTTTTGATTCAATAGAACAAGGTATTTTGTCCTAAAGCAGAAGTCCCCCTTCCTAATTTTGTTGAATGCTACCTGGGCAGCGCTGGTCACACAACAGAGAGAGAGATCCTGTCAATATTTTTGTGTATGCTACGGACTAGAAGGTGATTATAATCATTATATCCCTATTTGCATTTCTCTGGCTCTCTGTTTTCTTTTTAATTGGGTTATAAAACAATTAGTTAACACCATGTCTTTTTAGAACTCCCCAAGTGGGTCAGGAGCTGTTTGTTCTCCCTGGACCAGTGGGGGTGGGGACCCTCAGGAATCTCATTTTATTTACAGCAGGGTGAAGGTCAGAGAGAAACAGTTTTTGTTCTTGTGCTGTTGCTTTCTGTTGTGACCTCTCTTGCATTGTTTGGTTTCCCTACCCCCCTTGGTGCTTTGAAGAGCCGAACACCAGGTGTCCCTGTTCTGAATTACACATGAAAGAACTTCATCCCTGGACTAATTAACTAGTAAGCTGTACCCCTCTCCCCTGGGTTTAATTGATGCTGCTCTTAAAAGGGGAAGGCAGTTCCTCACCCCTCCCTGATTTCACACCACTGTCATCTATTCTTATCTTTCTTAAATGTAGAGGATGCTCCAGATGATTGGGACTTCTAGGTAAGGTGCCAGGGCCTGTAGCCTAGTTCATAAAACAGTTACCCTGGATGACAGCAAACCACACTGGACTTGGCTTTGTGACTTTTTTAAGGGATGCATGGGGCTCTCTGGGAGTGACACATCCTGAGTGATCTACTTGCTCACAGTAGCAAGACCCAGAATCTCCTCAGGAACTTTCTACATTGGATTGTCCTTCTTATTAAAGCAGAACAGGAAGCCAGTATGCCAACCAGTATTTTCTATTTTTTATGGCCGTATTGAAAATTTAGGGAAATATCAAAATCTATAGAATTGGATAGTGTCTCATCTTATCTTTCAGGATCAAAATGCTGGACTGAGTTCATTTGTTACCTGCCAGGGAGTCTGGTCTCCTGAGGTAGTGGACACACAGTGCTGTGGCCACTCTTCTCTGGACATTGACATGTGTTCCAGGGAAAGGCAGGACGAGGTGCAGGCTGAACTGGGTTGGAAGCCTTTCTTTCTTCCTGTCCTCACCTTTAAAGTATCTTATTGTATGTTTAAGAATGTCAGGATTTAAAATTTTGTTTAGGAATTCTATACTTTTTTTCTATCATTTTTGTGTGATTATATTATTGATGGTTTTGCGTGTTTGATTTTGTTTACTTTTCCCCATTGACCCTTTCTATCCAGCACCACCTCATATGCTCCCCCACCTCCTGCCCCTGGCCTTCACCACACTATTGTCTGTGTCCATGGGTTATGCATATATGCATATAAATTTTTGGTTAACCTCTTCCCAACCACCCAACCACCCCTGCCTTCCCTCTGAGATTCCACAGTGTGTTCCATACTTCTATGTTTCTGGGTCTATTTTGTTAATCAGTTAATTTTGCTCTTTAGATTCTACATGTGAATGAGCTCAGGTGATATTTGTCTTTCTCTGACTGGCTTGTTTTGCTTAAAACTAGAATTAAAACAGAGTAAATTTTTATGTGTCAAGGCATTTTAAAATGCTTTCTTTAAGAATAAGTCATTATGTAACATTTTTTTATAACTGAGTCTAGTTAATGATACTATATTTTATATTTGAAAGTTGCTAAGAATGTAAATATTAAAAGTTTTTATTACAAGGAAAAATATAACTATGTGTAGTGATAGGTGTTAGCTAAAGCTGTCGTGGTAATCATTTCACAATTTATAAAAAAAATTTGGCTTTTTAGGACTGGTTCTTAACATCCCAGCTCAAGCCATAGATATTTCTGATGCAGTTTTCTGTTGGATGGCTTCTCTTTATGCCCCCTCCTTATCTTTTCCTTGCTTTCCATTTCACATGAGCACGGATGGATGGCACTACTTCCAGAACAGGACATGAAAGACAAAAAAAATTGTTTTAATCCAACATATAATTATCAAAATCATTAGTAAGAAAAGCTTTGTGTTTTTTTGTTGTTGTTTTTATACATATATTTTTATTGATTTCAGAAAGGAAGGGAGAGGGAGAGAGAGAAACATCAATGATGAGTGAAAATCATTGATCAGCTGCCTCCTGCACGCCCCCCATGGGGGATTGCCCCTGCAACCCAGGCATATGCCAGGAATTGAACCCTAATCTCCTGGTTCATAGGTCCATGCTCAACCACTGAGCCACATGGCTGGGCAGAAAAGCTTTGTTTTTGTAAAATACATTAAACCTTTTAAAAATCAGTCTTCCTGTTGGAAAACTTTGCTCCGTAGCTCAAGAATTTACTTACTGGATTGCGCACTGGCTACACATGATAAGATTTAAAAATTTTATTCTGGACTTTTAACTTTTCTTCATTGAAAACTACTTGAGCCCTAACCAGTTTGGCTCAGTGTATCATCTCTGCATTCTGGTCTATAGCAGAATACTTTACTTCATGTGTGATCAGTACATGAATGCAGGGTTGCGGACACATCCCCAGTAGGGAGTGTGCAGGAGGCAGCTGATCGATGTTTCTCTCTCATCGATGTTTCTAACTCTCTATCCTTCTCCCTTCCTCTCTGTAAAAAATCAATAAAATATTTAAAAAAAAAAAGAAAACTACTTGAGAATGGATATTGTCTATATTTATCATCTCTGTATTCTGGTCCATAGCAGAATACTTTACTTCATGTGTGATCAGTACATGAATGCAGCTGAACTGAACTTTTTCTTTAACTCTTTGCTTAGCATTTGGGTGTTGAAAAGAGCCAGGAATGGGAACTTACCAGTGTGGTAGAGCAAACAGTCTCCCTTAAATTATTAACCAAAATGTGGTCATGTTCCCTGAGTCCTTTAGGAGTTGAGTGCCTCTGAATTAGCCTCTGACATGAGGGGGGAAAAATAAAGCAAAAATGCTGAGAATCCAGTTCAGTGTAGACAAAACGTGGTAGTAGTGGATTCGCACCCAATGATCCTGTGAAGTCTGTAAACGACTTGTTTTAAACACAGACACAGTTATAATAACACAGATGCATATCGCTTCTCTCCCTCTCTTTTTCTCACATATCCAACACATGGCAGTCACATGAATTTACACTGTACACCATTGCTCACAGAGTTCATAATTCTTCAAGAATAAATAGTAGCAGCTGCAAATCTAAAATCATCCACCTGATATTTACTTCTGTTGTACAATTTCATCTTCATATTCTTACAGTGAGATTATAAATCTATGTAAAGTTAATGCTGCATATTGAAAATGTTAGTTTTGTAATACATTTCAGTATAAAATGGATTACTCTTACTTTGTGAACTGGCATCAAGTGGTTTAGGTAAGTAAATTTTAATGAGCAACAATTGAGATTTTACTTATATGATAAATACAGTACTAGATTCTGGGTTTTGAAAAATGCATTATATATATATATATTACCCTCTTGAAACTTCCAGTCTAATGACAAAGAATGTAATGCAAAAACAAACAAACAAACAAACAAACAAACAAAACCCATGCAATACACTGTTATAAATGCTATTAACTATGAGGAGGTTGATGGAAGTTTTCAGAGGAATTGGATCTTGAATGATGAATTTTTGAAGGCAATTCAGAAATTTCTACTTTGGATTATTAGATGCATGGTGATGCTTTAACTGGCAATCAGAAGGAGGTATATGTTTGAGGAATGGATAAGAATGGGTCACTTGGAGATATGTTAAATGTTAGTGGCTTGTCACCTAGAGAGAGAACTCTTGGTAAAATATGGAGCTAGCATTTTGGGTAGAAATTAGTTTTGAATATATGTTTTATATTATATATTTAAAATATTTTAAATGATTTCAGAGAGGAAGGGAAAGAGAGAGATAGAAGCATCAGTGATGATAGAGAATCATTGATTGGCTGCCTCTTGCATGTGCCCTGACGTGGAATCAAACCATGACCTCCTGGTTCATAGCTCGACGCTCAACCACTGAGCCACACTGGCCAGGCTATATTGTATATTTTATATGACACACACACACACACACACACACACACACACACACACACACACGGTAGTATTGAGGCATAGATGCTAATTGAAAAATGCCAGAAATTGAGCAACTTTGCCCATGCAAAATGTGCAGAGAAAGAAGAGGAATATCTAAATGGAAGGGGCCAGAAAAAGGGGAGGAAGAGACGGCACTGTTCAGCCTTATGAATTTCTAAGATATTTATAGCCCCTACCTCATTTCTGTTCTCCTCAGGACCCAGGAATTATGCCTGGCTCACTTTCTCCTTTTCTTATCTTTGTCACCCTCATCTCCATAGTCATTAGTCTAGGAAAACATACACTTCTCTTTCTTTGCTGTTCTTCCCAACAGATCATACTTAACTAAATTTCATTAATTGAAACAAAATATCCATATATGAATAAGTGGAAAATTTCAAAGTCCAGTAGATCAGCATGGATCCAGACTTATATGAGATCCATGTAGAACATAATTATTTTTAACCATCTGCCCTCTCTCTTATTCAGATAAGCAGATTGTTCTTAGCTTTGCATGTTCTCTCTCAATATGCACTTTACTCGCTGGAGCTAAATAGACTTTCAAAAGACATAGAGGACCACACACATTATTCACCCTCAACTCATAGTTTTCTTCAGTAATAGCCTAGTATAGTCATTTTATTGAAGCATCTTAATGTACCAGCTATATTTTTTCACACCATTGCTTTCAAATATGCTATTTCAGATCTGCCTTCCCTGCTCCTTGGTTATATTTTGAACATACCCCTTAGTTCTCTCTCCCACTCCTATCCCTTTGTTTTCTTGCCTCTCCCAGAGGCAAACACTGTTAACTGTTTCTCTGTTAACTGTTTCTTGAGTATCGGATATATGCTATACATATGCAATCTTAAACACACACAGACACACACACACACACACACTACATTTTGTTAGATTTGTTTTTACCATGGGCATTTTAGAATTCTGCTCTAAAACAGATCAACAAAACCCAAAGCTAAGGTTGGCTTTTCAACCTTTGACTTTAAACTTTAAAAGGTTCCACCCAATATCTCTTGGGTTTTCTTTATTAAATTTATCTACTTTTAATAAAAGTTAGGGCTTTTGCAATTGTAGAGAAATAAACTCAACTCAGACTAACATAAACTAGTTTGGTTTTAGAACCTCTGAGTCCACTTCTTCTCTATTAACTTCTAGTTGATACTGCTCTGACCTGTTATGTGGGCTCAGGCTAAACTCCAGCTTCTTCTGTACTGACAGTTCTAGTTCTCCATCAGGAAGCAAGAGGCACCCTCTATGTGCAATTCAAAAAAGTGCTGGGAAGGCCTGATTTGGATATGGACCCATCCTTGTAGACTTTTTCTGTGTTTAGATTAGGTATAGAGCCAAGCATGGGCCATGCACATACCCAGACCACAAGTATTGGAAAGGAATACCATGAAGGAGATGAAGATGTTTTTATGAAATAAGGAATAAAAATCAGGCTGGGCCAATGAAAGGTATAGCTAGCACAGTCCAAAAAATCCCTCTTAAAAGATTAGTAAAAGGTACACTAGTCATGACAAAAATGATGTTCTATTGTACTGAACTTGTTTTGAACAGACACAGACTAAAGCTCTTACTATGTTGCTAGTGATTAGAAAGGGCTTATTCAACTGAAAAGGTGTTTAACATTTCTTTAAAGGCACCTTCATTGTGGATATATTTTCAATACTTTGTCTAACTTATTCTTTGCTTTAAATTCATATCATCCATCCAACTGATTATACCCATTATAATCACAATTTGAAGTTAAGTCATGATTGGATGTTTGTATAGATTAATAGGAGTCAGATGTTCTTGTAAATATGCATAATTGTGTTTAAATCCATCATCCAGTCCCACTGTTTCTATTTGAAAATTATCTCTTGAAGCTCTCCTCTTCTGATTTTTTTCTCTATTGCCATCTTTCTATTCCACCAGTTTTCTTCTGGTCTCTAGCAAGTTTCCTAACTGATCACTCTCACCCCACTCCCACATATCGGTTCCCACAGAGCCCAGGTGATCCCTTTCAAAAATAAATCAGATTATGGTATAATTGTATCATGTCTTTCCCTATTTGAAGCCCTCCAGTAGATTCTCATTGTACCTGGAATCAAATCCAAATTCTTTGTCTTGGCCAAAAAGGCCCTGCAGGAGTTGGCTTCTGCTTACTATTATAATTTCAACTTGAGCCTATAACCTTTCATTTATGAAGTTGAAATCACACTACCATTCAGTCTGGGGGACATGTCAATAGCTGTCTCCAAATCAGGGCCTTTGCACACACTGTCTGTGCTGTGTAAAAACTGCCCTTCCCCCTCACCTATCCACAATGTTGTTTCACCCTTCAGGCCTCTGCTATAATGTCAAGTTTTGAGAGTTCATTATCCTAAATAATATCCTGCCCCTGTTTTCTTCAAGCTTTTTATGATGTTTGTTGTCTTTAGGTGCCAACAATTAGAGAATTTTGTGCCATTGTGCTTACTTGTTTATAGCCTATCTCCCCCACCAGATCATCAGCTTCATGAGAGAAGAGTAAAGGTCAAGCCTGTTTCTTCACAGTGTACTGTTAATATTTAGCACAGTGGTTGGCACAGAAGTTTTGTTTAGGAAATACTTACTAAATGACTAACAGCATGACTTTAGTAATCTTATTTTAGAAATCCATCCACCTGAGGATTAATTGAAAATATACTTCTATATGTTATTAATAATAGAGAAAAAACCTGAACCACTGCAGCAGCAAACAATGCTCAAAAGAGAAAGGAAATTCATTAAGAGGAGGGACCAAACCAAACCAAACCAAACCAAAAAGAATCTCCAGAAAAGTTAACTGAACTGACTGGATGATTACAGTAAAAAAATGATTCAAAGGGTAAAAATTACCCTTAATAAAGCATTTTTCAACAATTCCCAGGAGACTGTGTTAGGTATCTGCTAGAATGGACCTTATTTCTCTATGGAAAAGGGTAGGCTGCCATGGGGACAATGGGCTAATCTTAGGGCCACAGGGAGCAACTGAAGTACAAATTATATCACATGAGATAGTGTTCCTTGTAATGCACTCACTTCTCCATGTGTTTGGTTTGGAGCTGAAGCTTCCCAAGTTGAGTCCAGTGGTGATGGAGCAGGGTTGCAGGCATGTATCATACTCATGCGAAAGGGCTTGGTGATTTGTTGCCTTAATGGGGAAGAGTGCTGAAAAGACTCAAGAACTTACAAGTCTTGCAGAGGCTATAACATGAAGATGAAACCTCCTTTCATTTCTACACCATGGCACCAGGAGTGATAGCAGAAGTGTGGAGGGTAAGCTTAGAAACTTTCACAACCTCTGACCCTAAGTTGCTAATAAATGAATGAAAGAATGCAGAGAGTTAGCAGTGTCATAGCAGTCATCTTGATGGCATTAATAAGGCAATGAGCTAAACTAGGTAAACAACTTGTTATATTATATTTGGTCTTAATTTGAAAGCTTTGTGATGTTTGTTTAGAATGTACAATCTCATGTTAAATCCATTTATAATATATCACTATCATATAATACTTAATCTGGGCACATAACCCTAGCACTATGTTTTTGAGCTTCAAGTAGGCGTCCCTGAGAAGCCTTTTGAGGCTAGATCTGAAGCAAGATGTAGTGAAGTCAAGGGTGGGAGGAAAGAAAAGAATTTCATAAAGGATCAGTTTATGTGAAGTTGGGAGCTGAGATGAGTCAACCCATCGTGGGCAGTATGCTGCATTCCAGAGAGCAAGGGGCACAGAGGGGCATGGAATGACAAGCTGGAGGGCCTCATTCAGCTAGATTATGAAGGATCCTGTACACGGGTGTGGGATTTGGCCAGAGGGAAGCCAAGGAACTTGTTTTAGCTAGGGAATGACAGGGTCAGATTTACAGATTGAAACCATGTGTCTGTAGTCCTTTAAATCAGCCCAAACCAGAGTTGCTAGTGGGCTGAATGGAATGGTAGTTGCGGAGATACAGAGCAGTGTCTGATTAGAAACCTATTAAGTCATATAGACTTTGCAGGGCATAGTTATTTATTAGGTGGCAGATAGGGTAGGCTGAGGAGAGGGGTAAGGATGATTTCCCAGTTTTCCCCTGGGTAGCAGTGTGCTTCGTGTGCCTTTATGGACATGAGGAATGCTATCATTGTGGAAGTGAAGGAGTCCATTTGGGGGCATGTTGATTTTGTATTTTCTGAAAGGCCTCCAATGGACATGTTGAGTAATATTTAAGTGGGTTTTGGAATATGCCGTAAGAGTTAAGGAAACAGATTTTGAAGGCATTGGCATATAGGTGGAAATTTAACATATGGGCGTGGATATGAATTTATAGTGAATTAAAAGAGAACCTGGAACACAGTTTTGAAGATCTCACATACTCGGGGTTTGGGCTGAGGAGAAAAAGGATTTAGAGAGACGGCTGAGAGAAAGAAAAGCTATAAGGCAGAGTGGCCTCAAAGCCCAGGGATGAGAGTACAGAAGGAATGAAGTTGCCATGGTGGTTGAAATGCTACTGAGACATCCACAAAGTTTGGATCGAAAAGCACCCCTTGGATTCAGCAGTATGTTGGTCCATAGCCTGGGAAGAATGATGGTACAGAAACCAAAATGGTATAAGTGGAGAAGAGAGTAGCAAATGAGAGAATAGTTAGGAAAAAAGTTTGTTTGTTTTTTCAGAGCTTTCTTTCTTTGGAGGTTAAGTGATGTCTAAGGAAAGTTTATTTCTTGATTTCTGATTGATATTTTTATGTTGAAAGAGACTTCATCATTTGTTTAAATGCTGATGGTAGAAAAGGGAGAGGTTAAAGTATGTATTGAAAATGTATATTATTTAAACCTCAACACATCTATTAGATCTGCAGAGAGATAATTTTTTAAATGTTCCCTGAGTTTTCCTTTTATTGCTACTCAGAGGTCATCATCAGAGAGAGTTAGGAATATAGAGGAGCAAAGAGAGGCCTTGCATGATTGGGAAGTGTGATGTTTAACCGTGCTTGAAGTAGTTCTCTTGCTACAGATTTCCTAGGTACTGATAAGTTTGCTGAATGACTGAATAAGTGTTTTGTACCTCAAGCTATTCCTGAGGAAAAGGAAAAAAATGATTTTGAAATTTGGAGTGTTTGGGAATTAAAGAGAGAGAAAAGGGAGGTGAGTAGAAGAAAGGTAGTGAGGAATAAGTCTACAACTGAAATTTCCTAATTGGATCTGTATTTATGCCTCCTAGGTCTTTATATCCCTCATTAAACTGCTCTGAAATTCCTCCTTTAGGAAATTTTGTCTGTATAATAAATCCATAAAAAGAAATTTTACAATGGGGAATTGTGTTTGCATTAAAAATAAGGGTTTTTATATATTTTTGACCCAGGCTTAAAAGTCAATCTAATTTTAATGTAATTCATTAGTCCGTCTTTTAGAAAAATTAGCTATATTTATAATCATCAGAAAATGTCTCTCATCTTACTTTCATAGAGATTCTCTTTGTGCTTAGAGATTGAGGAAGTCTATGATGTCACTGCATTATTCAGAATGGAATTTGGAGGAAAACAAAACCCTGTTTTACACATAGGAGTGGATCTGAATATGTGTCTCAAATACTACCATCATGTATTTAGGGTTCTTCCTCATTTCTTATATGCTGAATGACTAAATTATAATAAAGGCTGAATAACCCCTTTTAGATTTAGAAACGATAGTGGCTATCTTTGAGAAAAATTTTATTCCAATAAGTCCATTAGTCTCCAATGGAGACCAGTAGTGGATACGGCTCACTGGGCACTAATTCTTCTTTTATAAGTAAAAGACTTAATCAAACATGTATCAAGCTGCAGTCCTGGAGATCCATCCAAAATAAAATCTATTTTTCTATTTTTTTGGGGGGGCGAGGGGGGCCTATTCACAACATTCCACAAGTGACTTACATAAGAACATTTGCCTAAGGGAAGGTGATGGAATGGATTCTATTTTCAATGAGGCCTGCACTTTCAGATTGTTCTTTGTGCTGGAGGCTTTCCTGAAGTGTCCTAGTAGGTTGACTTTCACACTCTTCTGTGAACTAATCAGTGAATGGCTTGATCAGGAACAGCCATAATCTAATGTCCAAAGGCTATTGTTAGAGCAGACCTGTGTACAGGAAGTTACAAAGCAAAATTTTTCTATGTTACTTTAAAATTTGCATCAGCCTATAAGAATGGTATGCTGCTGAGCAGAAACATTATGAAATATTATTCTGTGGAAGAAAAAGTACATAAACAAAGTGAATATTTTTAAAAAAGAAAAAAAAATAGCATGCAATATTTAAGATGATTCTATTACTATTCTAGATTTCTTTACAAAATGAAGCTATACACAAGTATTTTACCAGTTATTTGATTGCATTTTTTGAAATCAATATAACTTCATGATTTTTTTTATCACAAGAAGGACAGTACTTTTCTTTTGGGGAAAGGCGAGGCTCTTGAACTTCACATGCAACTTCTGGAAGGAGAGAGTAAGAATGAGAGGAGATGGGGTCACTTACCCAGTTTGGAGTACCAGCTGCTCAACTCTGGTCTTCAGTGAAATGAGGATGTTTTTAGGAAAAAAACCACACACATCTTTATATCCTACATATCAGTAATGGTATGCAGTTTGTTTTGGTACACACAATTGTAATGGTTTCTGTTTTGGAATACGTCTGATATTTATGCCAAAATGATTTTTCTTGAACTCTTAATTACATCTGAAGGTTGGTACAAGGAATAAGAAGACATATGCATATATTATTATAATTTATATTACTTTTAAGATATGTTATATGACATGCTGCAGCACACACAACTTCCTTATAATGTTCTTAGCTGAAGCTTGTTGGTCAAATCTTGGCTTTTGTTGGTGAGGTTGATGCTTAACCTCGCACCTTGCTTGACATTGAACTTGCCTCTAATGGCTTCACAGCACCCCAACAGCAGTTTCTCAGCTCCTTAAGTAAACATCACATTACTTCAAGTTAACATCACATTGTGCCCTTCATCCACTTTTCCTGTACAGTTATGTTCTGCTGACCTCTAATTCACTTATCAAAATTGTTTTCAAGAAACTTTTATTATTTCTGTTCTTCAGGAGAGAAATATAATAAAAATTGCAGCAAAACAAAGAGATAATAGCTTACCTCACTCACTGAGCTCTTCCGGGGATTATTATGCTGTATAATATAAACTAAATATCCAGCAGTGCTACATTAATTTTACTAAACAGCCTAATATCTCATTTGTCCTACTCTGGTCTGTTTTAAGGATATAAATTACCTTTCGATATTTGAATTTTGTGGTTCACTTTTGTCTTGTTGACAAAATAAGAAAAGGATATATAATGTTCTCTGAAGGGACTACTGCGCTTGGGGCGATGATATACTTTAATCTGGGATGGCAGTTTGTCTTGAATCATAACCTTCCTCTTCTTAATGAACTAGACTTTGATTTTTTTTAAATTTCTTTATTGATTAAGGTCTTACATATGTGTCCTTATCCCCCCATTACCCTCCCCACCCCCCTCATG